>NW_028318485.1:1892500-2015000 GCF_062004578.1 Staurois parvus | reverse complement strand
ACGAGTCACTTTATTTATATATATTTATGTGTTTTGGAACCAATTAGCTTGTGTGGTTATATTGATTCTTAGTTTTAGCGCTGCACCTTACTTTATATTTATGTTTTTGAGGTTTTTTGGTGCCTTTTGGTGTTTCAGCAGCTTATTGGACCTTTAGCGCTCACTTAACCCTTTTGTGCTTGATTTTATACACCTGTGGCCATGGAGGTGATTGGAACAGCTGAATCCAATGATTTGGAGGGCTGGCCCAATACTTTTGGCAATATAGTATGTATAGATAGATAGATAGATAGATAGATAGATAGATAGATAGATAGATGAAATTATGTGGTGTGTGTATATATGAAAATTAGTCAAAGTTATTGTCAAGTTAAAGTGGTTGTAAAAGTAGAGAGTATTTAACCCTAATGCATTCTTTGCATTAACAGAGTCCCACCCGGCCACTGCACATAAACAGCCAGGTGGGAAAAGCACTGATCTGGAAAGACGTGCCCGTACATCCTCCCAGTCTATGGGACTGTGTAGCTGCGCAATCCTATGATGCCTGGACACAGCGCATCAAGGATCGAGAGATACATGCTGTAATTGGCAATTAGAGTCATGTGATCACAGCCATCACAAATGTCAACAAATAGTACATGGCTGTTAATTGTCTCTCTTTCTCCTCACATAGAGTGCAGTGATAAGAAAGAGAGCCATTCTGTGCAGCCTGTCAGGAATCTGTGTGAAACTGCTGATTTTACTGTTCAGATACACACAGATTGCACACAGTGCAGTCATCTGTCACCAGTGCACCAAGCACATCTGTCACAGTGTCCAACATCTGTAGCACTGTCCCATCTACAGTATCTCACAGAAGTGAGTACACCCCTTCACATTTTATTATATCTTTTCATATGACAACACTGAAGAAATTACACAGCTTGTATAACATGTAAATTTGCTGTCCCCTCAAAATAACTCAACACACAGCCATTAATGTCTAAACCGCTGGCAACAAAAGTGAGTACACCTCTAAGTAACAATATCCAAATTGGGCCCAATTCGCCATTTTCCCTCCCCGGTGTCATGTGACTCATTAGTGTTACAAGGTCTCAGGTGTGAATGGGGAGCAGGTGTGTTAAATTTTGTGTTATCGCTCTCACTCTCTCATACTGGTCACTGGAAGTTCAACATGGCACCTCATGGCAAAGAACTCTCTGAGGATCTGAAAAAAAGAATTCTTGCATTACATAAAGATGGCCTAGGCTATAAGAAGATTGCCAAGACCCTGAAACTGAGCTGCAGGACAGTGGCCAAGACCATACGACGGTTTGACAGGTTCCACTCATAACAGGCCTCGCCATGGAAGACCAAAGAAGTTGAGTGCACGTGCTCAGTGTCATATCCAGAGGCTTTCTTTGGGAAATAGACATATGAACGCTGCCAGTATTTCTGGAGAAGCTAAAGGGGTGGGGGGTCAGCCTGTCAGTGCTCAAACCATATGCCGCACTCTGCATCAAATTGGTCTGTATGGCTGTCGTGCCAGAAGGAAGCCTCTTCTAAAGATGATGCACAAGAAAGCCCGCAAACAGTTTGCTGAAGACAAGCAGACTAAGGACATGGATTATTGGAACCATGTCCTGTGGTCTGATGAGACTAAGATCAACTGATTTGGTTCAGAAGGTGTTAAGCGTGTGTGGGGGCAACCAGGTGAGGAGTACAAAGACAAGTGTGTCTTGCCTACAGTCAAGCATGATGGTGGGAGTGTCATGGTCTGGGGCTGCATGAGAGCTGCTGGCACTGGGGAGCTACAGTTCATTGAGGGAACCATGAATGCCAACATTTACTGTGACATACTGAAGCAAAGCATGATCCCCTCCCTTCGGAGACTGGGCTGCAGGGCAGTATTTCAACATAATGACTCCAAACACACCTCCAAGATGACCACTGCCTTGCTAAAGAAGCTGAGGGTAAAGGTGATGGACTGGCCAAGCATGTCTCCAGACCTAAACCCTATTGAGCATCTGTGGGGCATCCTCAAATGGAAGTTGAAGGAGCGCAAGGTCTCTAACATCCACCAGCTCCGTGATGTCGTCATGGAGGAGTGGAAGAGAACTCCAGTGGCAACCTGTGAAGCTCTGGTGAACTCCATGCCCAAGAGGGTTAAGGCAGTGCTGGAAAATAATGGTGGCCACACAAAATATTGACTCTTTGGACCCAGTTTTGGACATTTTCACTTAGGGGTGTACTCACTTTTGTTGCAAGTGTGTTAATTAATAGCTGTCTGTTGAGTTACTTTGAGGGGACAGCACATTTACACTGTTATACAAGCTGTACACTGACTTCATCACATTGTAGCAAAGTGTCATTTCTTTAGTGTTGTCACATGAAAAGCTATAATAAAATATTTACAAAAATGTGAGGAGTGGACTCACTTCTGTGAGATACTGTACATCTCTCACAGTGTCCCTAGTGTACCGTCAACATCTGTTACAGCGTCCCTAGTGGACCGTCAACATCTTTTACAGTGTCCCCAGTGTACAGTCAGCATCTTTTACAGTGTCCCCAGTGGATAGTCAGCATGTTTTACCATATCACAGTGCACATCAACATCTTTTACATTGTCCCAGTGCACATCAACATCTTTTAAAGTGTCCCAGTGCACAGCATTTGCAACAGTGTCCCAATATACCATCATCATCTGCAATAGTGCCCCATTGGACCATCATCATCTGTTGGTGCCCCATTGGACCATCAACATCTGTTGGTGCCCCATTGGACCATCAACATCTGTTAGTGTCCCATTGGACCATCAACATCTGTTAGTGTCCCACTGCAGAACATCTGCAATAGTGTCCCAGTGCACATCAACATCTGTTGGTGCCCCAGTTTGTCCTCAATATTCATCAGTGTACCAGTGCAGTACATCTGCAATATAGTCCCAGTGCACATCAACATCTGTCACAGTCTCCCCGTGCACATCACTATTTGTCAGTGTTCCAGTGGACTATCAACATTTGTCGGTATCACCAGTAGACCATCAACATCTGTCAGTATCCCCAGTAGACCATCAACATCTGTCAGTATCCCCACTACACATCAACATCTGTTGGGGGACCCCAGAAGAGGAGGATCAGGGCTGCTCTGTGTAAAACCATTGCACAGAACAGGTAAGTATGACATGTTTGTTATTTAACAAAATAAAAAATGTACCTTTGAAATCTTTTTAAATATGACACACACTGCATCTGGGCTTCAATTATTTCTGGTCACAAAAGAGGTAAAACTCAGCTCGAGCCAAAACTCTTAATTTAGTTTTGGATAGAGCATGGAAGGGTTTTAGTCTCTATCAGGTTTTCATTTCAATCCCTCTTTCAGAGATTTCTCCTCACTCCCTGTCAGAACAGTAAGTGAAGGGCAATCTCTTCAATGAGGATACAGATACACATTTTAACAGGAGTAGTGAAGGTTTAGAACTTATATTATTCCTTGTGGCTTTGTGTCCCAGTGACAACCACAACCCACACTGTTTGTCCTGGTGTCACAGGAAAAGGAAGTGAGTGAAAATCTCCACTGTGACAGAAATTTTAACTTCTATTTTACCCAAATCGAAAAGTAATGTGGCAGGAGTCAAGTGATCCTGAATGTTATAACCCCCATTACAAAAACAAAGCTTAACCTTCTGTGCAACAGATGAGGCTTTCCCTTTTTCATCCTCCTCATCATCACCATCTCCCTCCTGCTGATTGGCCAACCTCATTGCCGTCTCCAACACTCCTACCAAACTTTGCTCTGCAGGTGCAGCATTTGATCCCTCGATTGGAGGAAACCCTAAAAAAAATACATAAAGAAAAGCAGTCAATGGCAAAATCGTAGCTTATGTGGAAAAAAAGGTATAACATTTATATTGTTGACTTGATACGTGGACGAGGCTCATTATAATCTGGATGTAAAAAACAAGGTTGCAGTTGTCGTTAAAATTCTTATTGCTTATCATGGGAATAAAGCACTTATCCTTTATATTACCAACAGCAGGCTGAACTGTTCATACAGACCTGGTGGCACCGGTAGCTCTGCTACATTGACTGGCTTTCCAGACTTATGGCTACGGATGGCATCTTGGTATTGCTGAAAGGTGGCACAGAAGAGATGGATAAAAAATATTTAGAAAAACACGTAAAAAGCACGCATGCACATGGGGAGACAGGTATATAACAAGCACAGAAGAAATGCAAATACTATTTTTACTAAATAAATCAGAAATAATAGTGTTTTGCTAGCTCATAACACATTAACCTCAATAAAATGATACATAAGAAAAACAGAGTCTTTATAGTGTGAAAGTTCAAATCCAATATGGTGCCTAAATGTGCTTGAATAAAAACGTGTTCCAAAAAACAACAGTGCTCCACCGCACCATAAAGTGCACCACCACCTACGGATATGGATGGCCGCTCACCCCATGAAATGGATCTATACAGGGCTTGAAAAAGCCGCTCACCCACTTGCAAATGCGAGTAGAAATTCTCGAGCGGCAAGCACAGATGATGGAGCGGCTGCGCTCCAAGCCTCACTGTGAAGCCGAGTTCCGGTTTCCGGCTTCTTTGGCACTGCCGCTGAGATGACAGATCCAGGAGAGGTCCGCTCTCCTCCGCTGAGAGGAGACACCCTCTCCACCGCCACGGGGGACTAGAGGATACTGAGTAATGTATATCCCCCTCCCCTGTACTCCATTATAGTGATATGACATGTATACAGTATGTATATCCCCCCTCCCCTGTACTCCATTATAGTGATATGACATGTATACAGGAATGTATATCCCCCTCCCATGTACTCCATTATAGTGATATGACATGTATACAGTAATGTATATCCCCCCTCCCCTGTACTCCATTATAGTGATATGACATGTATACAGTAATGTATATCCCCCCTCCCCTGTACTCCATTATAGTGATATGACATGTATACAGTAATGTATATCCCCCTCCCCTGTACTCCATTATAGTGATATGACATGTATACAGTAATGTATATCCCCCCTCCCCTGTACTCCATTATAGTGATATGACATGTATACAGTAATGTATATCCCCCCCCTCCCCTGTACTCTATTATAGTGATATGACATGTATACAGTAATGTATATCCCCCTCCCCTGTACTCCATTATAGTGATGACGTGTATACAGTAATGTATATCCCCCCTCCCCTGTACTCCATTATAGTGATATGACATGTATACAGTAATGTATATCCCCCCTCCCCTGTACCCCATTATAGTGATATGACATGTATACAGTAATGTATATCCCCCTCCCCTGTACCCCATTATAGTGATATGACATGTATACAGTAATGTATATCCCCCCTCCCCTGTACCCCATTATAGTGATATGACATGTATACAGTAATGTATATCCCCCCTCCCCTGTACTTCATTATAGTGATATGACATGTATACAGTAATGTATATCCCCCCTCCCCTGTACTCCATTATAGTAATGACGTGTATACAGTAATGTATATCCCCCTCCCCTGTACTCCATTATAGTGATATGACATGTATACAGTAATGTATATCCCCCCTCCCCTGTACTCCATTATAGTGATATGACATGTATACAGTAATGTATATCCCCCCTCCCCTGTACTTCATTATAGTGATATGACATGTATACAGTAATGTATATCCCCCCTCCCCTGTACTCCATTATAGTGATGACGTGTATACAGTAATGTATATCCCCCTCCCCTGTACCCCATTATAGTGATATGGCATGTATACAGTAATGTATATCCCCCCTCCCCTGTACTCCATTATAGTGATATGACATGTATACAGTAATGTATATCCCAGCTCCCCTGTACTCCATTATAGTGATGACATGTATACAGTAATGTATATCCCCCCTCCCCTGTACTCCATTATAGTGACATGACATGTATACAGTAATGTATATCCCCCCTCCCCTGTACCCCATTATAGTGATATGACATGTATACAGTAATGTATATCCCCCCTTCCCTGTACTCCATTATAGTGATATGACATGTATACAGTAATGTATATCCCCCTCCCCTGTACTCCATTATAGTGATGACATGTATACAGTAATGTATATCCCCCCTCCCCTGTACTCCATTATAGTGATGTGACATGTATACAGTAATGTATATCCCCCTCCCCTGTACTCCATTATAGTGATGTGACATGTATACAGTAATGTATATCCCCCTCCCCTGTACTCCATTATAGTGATATGACATGTATACAGTAATGTATATCCCCCCTCCCCTGTACTCCATTATAGTGATATGACATGTATACAGTAATGTATATCCCAGCTCCCCTGTACTCCATTATAGTGATGACATGTATACAGTAATGTATATCCCAGCTCCCCTGTACTCCATTATAGTGATGACATGTATACAGTAATGATTACTGTATACACGTCATATCACTATAATGGAGTACAGGGGAGGGGGGATATACATTACTGTATACAGTTTTATATTTTGGACTCTTTATTCTAAAGAAAAATGTAATTTCATAAGCTTTAAGGGGGAGTGGTTGGGGGCGGACCTGGGCAAGGTTGGGTGGGGTAACTGGTGGAGAGTAAGGTTTGTGCCTGGCTAGTAGGTCTAGACTCGAAATTTTAAGCTCTGTATATAATATTATAGGTCAACCAAGCATAGCGATTCAATAAAAAGGCTCCAGATGGAGGTAGAGAGTTGACTGAGGCCACACCATGAATAACCGTATACGATCATAAATCAAGGATCTCTCCATACATTTTAAAAAATGGTAAAGATCGGTGTACAGCATGTAACTTCTGGTCCGCAAGCCCGTGACCAACATCACTAAGCTTCGCCCCACACGTTACGCCACCAACCACGTGGCTTCGTTGGGGAAAGGACTTTCCCCGACGAAGCCACATGGTTGGTGGTGTAACGCGTGGGGCGTTTTAATTCTACAAACTAGCTGGCATCAAGAGCACTGGTTACCAGTCAAAGCGCTAATTCAAAAGGCAGCACATGTGCAGTTTAAAGCTTAACATGCCTTCCTGTTTCTATTAACGTTTGCATTAATATTTGTGATCAGGAATGCAAAGATGTACAAACATGTAGGAAATAAGTTTCTAGACAGACAGACAAGCAAAAGGAGAAGAGAAGGATCAGATTAGCTAGTAGTAGACTTGCAATGTTTAAGACCTTTCTTAGTTTCACCAAGCCATTTTCAGTTCCAGTGAGTAGCTGGGTGTTAAAATGGCACCCCTATCCCTGCTGTTTTACAAAATCACATTTATAGCCATGTTAACCACTTCCAGTCCGGACACTTTTACCCCCTTCCTGCCCAGGCCAATTTTCAGCTTCCAGCGCTGTCACACTTTGAATGACAATTGCGCGGCCATGCACCACTGTACCCATATTAATTTTTTGAGAGAGATAAAAAAAACTTTATTTTGGTGGTATTTATTCACCACTGGGATTCTTATTTGTTTTGCTATATCAATGAAAAAGTCCAAAATTTTTGGAAAAAAGTGTTTTTCTAATAAAATTTTGCAAATAAATAATCTTTCTTCAGAAATCTTGGCCAAAATTTATTCAGTTATCTTTTTAGTAAAAAAAAAAAATAACCCAAATTTGTTTATAACCAAAAATTATAATTTAAAAATTTTTTTTTTACAAATTTTTATTTTATTTTTTTTCAATTTCTATGAACGATGGGGCTAGGAGGAAATGGTGGGCATAGTTGGGCTCTTTTGGTGACAGCCTGTTACAGCCCTTTAGTTCTATTAACCTTCAGAGCACTGAAAGAGTATGACAGCAGTGGTGGGGGTGGGAGAAAACACAGACGGAGGAGGATTTCAACTAAAAGTAGCATCAGCACAAGGGACACATCCTACTGACTGTAAGTTATGTCCCTTGTGCTGATTTGTTTCGTTTTTTTATTTTGGCTGCCGTTAAGCTTTTTCATTATAAATGGACTTTCAATGCACTACAACACAAAAGCAATGAAGTAAAACACAATGCATCACAATTCACAATTCAACAGATTCCTCCATCCACACTAACAGCATAACATACTGTCACCCTAGCAGTACAGTTTCACCATAGTGACACTGTACTACTTGTGGGGGGTCATGAAGATTTTTTTTTTTTTTTTTTACATGGATTGCTTTTACACCCATAAAGGTTGTAAAAGCAATCATTTCTCTTTCTCTCTGAAATACTGTGCGAGGTGTGATTGCTCACAGCTTGTCACATGGTACAAGGCTGTTGTGAATAGCCTTGTACCATGTGATCTCTGTGATCGTTCACAGATTTAACACGTAGTAAGCAATGATGTCAGAAGTGACATCTTGCTTACTACTATTCATGTGATCACCGATTGGCCAATCAGTGAACACATGATCGGGACCTCACACAAAGGTCCTGTACAGCAATCGGATTGCGGTGCCGTGCGGTCCCAGGGAGCACGCACAGGCTAAAAGGCAGGTGCCTTTTATGAACGACAACCCGCTCCTGCACTGCTACCGTCCGGCCGTTTATATACATGGGCCGGATGGGAAGTGGATAATTGAAGAATTAACACCAATGCAGACTTCCTGACACCAAGGAATGGATTACGTAACTAGAACAGGGTGGTCCACGGCTTATATACCTTCTGTCCTATTTATGGACAAACAACTTCTACATATTCCATAGTGATTGAATTGCATTGTCTGTGCTACCTGTGTGGATATAAATGCTGTGGTCTTTTCCTGACACACCATGGAACTGCAGAAGTGGCCTGGGGAAGTTACAAAATATTTTCAACAAGACAGAGAGTCCAGAAGAATGTGACTTACTACTACTAGGTTCACTAAGACCTGGATAGATGAGAACCTTCACAGGCGAGATAAGATTACGCTCTTCTTACCTTCACAATACGTTCGTGCATCCGTGCCTTGCGATCATCACCCTTCCCTTTTGCCTGCTCTGCTGCACTGCGATATCTTTCCATCCGCTGCTGCAAGGCCTCTAAGAGGTCCTTAGGAGGTGGAGGAGGAGCTGCAATCAGGAGAAGGTCTAGAAATTAAAATGGAACTCTTGCCAATAGGGACTGTCACGATCACGGCGTCAGACCCCTGACCTTCTCACCAAACTTGTGACCGAAGGACTGGCCAATCGGAAATTGCGATGTGACATGCGTAACAATGCCACACCCAGCTGCACCCTGCACAGCGATTTTCCAGCTAATGGACTACAATCTGTGCCTGCAGCCTGAATGCGCTTGTTACTGGGTCAGGTTAATCACGCAATTAACCATTCACTGCCACCACCTCCTTTTTTGTACAGAGAAAGAGGAAACTCGGCTTCAGCTATGACACTATAATGGTCGATATAATCGTCTGTATAAAACGGTCATAATACAGGTCTTTTATACAGAGGGCTAAACAAACAGTAGCATCTGATTAAAGGCAGGGATTCGTAAATTGCAATTAAAAGCTATAGAAACAGTTCAACACTTTCAGAAAGGAAGATTTATTACTAAAAGGTCAAACAGGGTGCAATAAAAATATTTACAGAAAAAAAGATGTAACTAAGATATATATACATACACACACAAAGAACCATAGCACAGCAAAGAGATATCAGAGAGAAAGGGAAGAGTTAAAGTACTTGCCAAAGCCCTGGGTCAGCAGATCCAAGTTGCAGAGCAGAAGCGAGATTTGATCTCCATATGTTACGATGGAAAGATAGGAGATGTCTTCAACTTACTTCTTTAGGCCTGCTAGCCTGTTTTTTAAAGTCCCCCAGCAGGGGGGTGGCTCTGAGTAACTGACCAATACTCTGTTTAGGGAGGGATTGGCAGGCGGAACCCAAAATTAGAACCAGCATCTTTCCTAATTCATATTCTGGCCTATAACTTCCCAGCTGCACAAGCGACAATCTCTACGCGGGTATTTTATTATCCAGATAAGTCTAAGGATCATGTAGATATGAATTATGAAATTGTACGTTACACGGTCTACGAGTTCTATGTTTTGGCTCCCTTGATCTGAGGTGGACGAGTGACCCAACAAAATGTTCGTCTGCGCATTGGCCATCTGACGAGGTGCCCGGTTTTTATGTAAGTCTTCCATATTTCAAGATATGAAACACAGGGGAAAAACTGACTTTACCAGCAGTTATCTGATCCTGCCACCTACGCGGAGCTAGGTTTTATGAGGTTACAATTCTTTCAATTCCCGGGAAAGCTGCCTTATCTCCTTACGAGGTGTGAAATGTTACAGCTTCTGGGAAAGTGAGTCTCCAATTCTCTTAGGACAGCTGAGTTATCCTGGCCTAGGTGAGAAAGGCTACACTTCCACAGACTGCTAGGCACTGAACTAGGTGCCTTGGCCTGTCAGTGACCCATAACCAGCCACATCTGTCACTGTGCCTCTCAGGAAGGGAGGGGGAAGGAATGAGGGGGAAAAGGATACCTTTAGCAAGATGGAGTCTGAAACCAAAATGGTTGAACCGTGTCCATCTCGGATGCGCGCGTTTGCGACAGGGATGGCTTAATTGTGGGCAGAGAGAGGCACTATTTAATAATTTTCATCATGTGCATGATTGTAATGGGGAATCATTTCGCTTAATGTATGCTCCAGCTAAAATGCCATTTAGGCTGTTAAACATACATATATGAAGTATTAGACCTAGAAAAATATTTGTAATTATTTTGACTATTTGTAATACAATACAGTATATGCAACACCCCATTCCCACTGTCTAGCCACAACTAAGCCACCCCTTCCCACTATCTAGCCACCCCTTCCCACTATCTAGCCACAACTAATCAGAGCAGCTTGCCATCTCACTTCCTTATCTTATCAAACAACATGAATTAGCACAGGGGTGGGCAACTGCGGCCCTCCAGCTGTCATGGAACTACATGTCCCACGAGGCATTGAAAGGCTGACAGTTGCATCATGACTCGCAGAGGCATGATGGGACTTGTAGTTCCACAACAGCTGGAGGGCCACAGTTTGCCCACCCCTGAATTAGCACAAGCAAATTAATAAAGTCTTTCTCTGATCTGAGGCTAAACTTTCCACTTTTACTCACCATTTGCTAAGAAATGTAAGACCTGCAGAACTGTGCAATGCAAGTGCACCACCCACTTTCAGGTCAATATATTGTACACTGGGCATTATGAACATATAATATATGGAGATACATAGGGTAATTATACTGAAAACATGGCACGACTGGTCTCCAGAGTGGTCCCTGCTGCCACAGACTAGCTCCTTCTTAGCAGCGTATTCGGACAGGGGGAAGCGAGCTGTCTGACCTCACTGCTTAACAACCAAGGGAAAGATTTGAACATGACCAAGTGCTATATGTACTTGGTCCCCTGGGAGAGGGAATAGAAAAGGAATTTATTTAAAATGAGACGACTTCTTTAAGGGAATCGGCATCTGACAATCCCAAAATTCCAAGGGCTAAGAGGCTGCGAATACAATAAGCAAATCTACTAAAGATTCTACAGTGAAAGGTGTGGAAGAATGCATAAAACCACTGCAATCAGAGTCTGCAAAATTGCAATTTGGCCCATAAAATCTCCCACGACTACAATGAAGTCTTCCTGGCATAGAACCAAGGAGGGGGGCCACACCCGATGGACTAGGGAAGGCTCCGAGGACAAAATTTCAAGCCATCAGTTTCAGGCGTTTCAGTTGTTGCACTGCAGGCAGCACAAGAGGCGCTAATGGATTGTGAGCTGGAGGCACCTAGTATAGAAGGACCACTCCTCATGTTTCTAGGTCCTGATATTTTTTCTTTTTTCCAATAAAGATTTCTTGAGCATCAAAAAACATAAACATAGACAAACGCATGGGTTGTATTGATACAACAGTTTGCTAGAAGCATCTAGCCTTATAACGAGAGTAAGTCAGACAAAAAGAAAGAAAAGAAAAAAAAAAACTTGGCATAGAAGTTGAACACAGAAGAATGAGGGGGCAGGCCCCAAACAACAACTTAGAGAACTAAGAGGAGGATGTGAATCTAGAAAGACAAAAAAATAAAGAGGTTTTGAGTAACTATGGTCACAAGAACTTATTGTCAATATCGTGCGTAGATTCATGATAGACCAGAACATGGAATCATTTACATTAGAGAACATTTTTGAGAACGGTGGATGTGGAGAAATTACACTGAGGTACGTTGATTGATAATGTGATTCTAGGTCAGGTATGAAAATGTTCAGTTTAGCAAGCCGGAAGCACCGTCCCAGCAAAAGAATGGGAAAAGAGAGAAAGAAAAAAAAAATGGGGGGGGGGGGGGAGAGAGAGAGAGGATGGAGGGGTAGGGAGAGAGAGAGAGAGAGAGTAGGGAAGGGTAGGGAAGGCGGGAGGGGTAGGGGAGGAGGGAAGGGTAGGGGAGGAGGGAAGGGTAGGGAAGGGTAGGGGAGGAGGGAAGGGTAGGGGAGGAGGGAAGGGTAGGGGAGGAGGGAAGGGTAGGGGAGGAGGGAAGGGTAGGGAAGGAGGAAGAGGTAGGGAAGGAGGAAGGGGTAGGGAAGGAGGGAGGGAAGGGGAGGAGGGAGGGGTAGGGGAGGAGGGAGGGGTAGGGGAGGAGGGAGGGGTAGGGGAGGAGGGAAGGGTAGGGGAGGAGGGAAAGGTAGGGGAGGAGGGAAGGGTAGGGGAGGAGGGAAGGGTAGGGGAGGAGGGAAGGGTAGGGGAGGAGGGAGGGGTAGGGAAGGAGGGAGGGGGAGGGGTAGGGAAGGAGGGAGGGGGGGGGGGGGGAAGATGAGTGCTACGAAACGTAACTTAAGTTATCGAGGAAGGATGACAAAGGGGGGTAGCATGCGTCTCTTTCCCTCTACGCCGGACGTCAAAGCATCACACCCCCCTCCCCCCCCAATGTTTCTAGGTCCTGACATGCTGCACCATAAGGCAGCATAGTTTAGGGTACAAGACTAGGCTTTGAATACCCATGAATCAGCTGCTGGTAGTTGAACGGCTTCAGGCAGAGACCAGATCACTGTAGATGGGCAGCAGAAACAAACCTAGGATGCATCCACGTGTCACTTGCAGTCATGTGCTGAAGCAGAAAGGTGCTTCCTAAACACTGAAGATAGCACAGAGAGTGATTGACAGGCCACCTAGCGGATGACATCAGTGACCAGTCCCTCTGTGCTAACTCCCTTCCACAGTCACACATGGTTGAGACAGGGTCACCCCCTCAGGCTGTGCAGCAACTCTGTACCCAGAAAACATTCTGTTGCTAACACGGGGCAATTAGGTCTAGAAAACTGCTACAATGCAGTGCCTGAAGATCACATTCTAGGCTGGCCCCACAACTGACCAGTTCAATGCGGTCTGGGTACAACCTCCAAAGCTGAACATGCGGATCTGTATAGTCGCATGTAAGCATCTCTTATAGGATTCTTGACTGAAGAAAAATGGCTGGAAAAAAAAGGTTAGACTTTTCTCAGCAGAGCAGAGGGAAGATGTCCATCCTCCTGGTCATTGCAAAAAAAGCTAAGGCATGCTGGGAGTTATATTGGACTGACCATAATTCTTTTATTTGCCAAAGTCCAAATACTCCTGATGCTGGCAATATAACCCAATAGTCTCTAAATTTCTGTGTCCCTCAATGGAAACAATTGAGTACTGTCCGTGATACTTTTTTTATTTGCACTAACAATTTTGAGGACAAGCTTTCGGGGTATGTCCCCTTCTTCAGGTCCAAGCAGTACTATTACAAATCACAAAGTTTAAGCAGAATGTTAGAAGGGATTGAGAAAAAAAAATGAAATGTCCCTCAATGAAAGCCAAAGAAATGTACATACTTTCATCTACAACATAACTGTTGCCCCGGGCAGCCTTTATGCAGTGTTCACAATAGCAGTAGATATGCATCCTACTTGCGCCCCTTCATTTGTTAGCTGGAGCTCTGGGAAATACCTGATACTTTTGGATACGAGGGAGTAAATGTCCTCTCCCTTTCCTCCTATGATGCAGTGCCAAGTGCTTCAAAAGCCAATAAAAGTGAAGACAAAGACACTCTGAGTGTAAACAAAGCACTGATTCCATTGCACATAAGCAAAGTCAAAGCCTAGAGGCACGTGGTTATAGCTGAAAAGCTGCTGCAAACGTTAAAACGTGTTAATGGGTTTTGAAGTACAGTTGTCTCGTCTACATTACGGAAAAGCCAACAAAAATATTAATACATAAGGAATTAAAAAAAAATATGACACATACAAGAGTATGAACTGCATGCTCAAAAAAGAATGAGCAGTACTCACCTGTGGAGACTGGAGACTCTGTGCTCACTGGAGACTGGGGGACCAACAGCTTACTGGATGGTTGTTCATCTGCTGTGGACAGGTTTTAATAATTTTTTAATTTGCCAAATTACTTGTAAACAAGAAGACCACATCAGAATAGCAATAGTAACTTACGGAGTGCAAAATTTAAAAATGTCATGTTGCCCTTAGCAAACAACATTTTCTGTGTAAGGCCCCATGTACACGGGACACTTCTGAATGATGGAAACTGACTGCTGGAAAACGTAGGTTAAAAAACGTCTGTTTATGCGCATTTGCGTTTAGAAGCGTTTTTTACAGATAAGCACAGGAGAACCTCCCAAATGCCCAGAATGCGCTGAAAAGTAGTAAATTATTAACTATTTCAGAGAAAAACAGAGAGTAGAAGCAGAGACAGCAGTATGTGTTGAGATTAGCTTCGGTGTGAGTTGCTCATTAACATTTCTTTTGTTTCCAAGGGTGGGAAAGGTGTCTGGTGGAGGGAGTCATTAAGGGCACCTGGCAGGGGGTCTTCATGAGGAATTTGAGGTGTGAATGGTCATTAACATATCTTTTGTTTCCAAGGGTGGGAGAGGTCTGAGGTGTGAATTGGTCATTACTATGTGTGACAAGCTTGCTGGAACATCTTGTGTCCATCTGAGTACCTTGAAAATGCTTTGCATGCATTTTTCATGATGAAAAATGGCTCTGGACAGCATCGGGAACTGGAAGAGTTAAAAAAAAAAAAATGTTCACATGCAAACGATTATAAACGCGATTTCCCGCGTTTACAAGCATTTTTCATTTGAAACGCTGATAAAATCGACTGCTGAACGCAAGTTTTCTGCGTTCACAAAAACGACTGTAAACTCAAATGCCTGTAAACGACTGTAAACGACTCTGTGTACAAGGACACATAGGAAAACATTAGGGAGAGTTCAGGGGCTGCTGAAAAAAATGCTGACGCTGTACGTGAGTTTATCAGCTGCAGTGTACATGAGCCCTAATAATAGCCCCATTATTATATTATCTTCCAGCACCACATCATACCCTGAACCGACACCAAAATATCATCTCCGAGAAACACGATATTCCCAAGTGTTGCTAATAATCCCCAAGGTAAAAAGATCTGATAGCACCCTTCTAATATTCCCCAGCAAAATCATGTCACCAACCACCATTATTACCCCCTAGCAATATATTAAATTCCAGCCCCACAACACATCCCATAATGAAAACTATAACCAAATACAATACAAATAGGTGAAAAAGGTGACCCAGATGTGTTGCATACAGACGTTTTTCTGCGCTCTTAGAATAGAAAAATATATTTACCAGCACAGGGCTTGCTCTCATACATATAAAAAAACTCTAGGATCTATGGTTGGATACCCTGGGTATAAGTACACTAGATCTGGCAATAGGCATCTATGATTCTTACACTGCTGTATTTGTGGTCTGAGTTTTACACGTCAATAATGGTGTTCACTGTCAGTTGTGTTGCTTTTGCACCTATAGGACTCGCTGGAGTAGATGCGTTTATGCATGCTTCATCAAGCTTTACTGTATGTAATATTTGTTTGTTCTGCAACTGAGGATCTTTGTTCTATTCATTTTCTCAATAAACTCTTTTCAACAAAAAAAAAAACAAAAAAACAAAAGAAAGAAAGAAAAGTGCAAGCCAGCTTTCAAAATCTACTATTCTTAGTTTATAAGACAAATCTCAAAATACCGTGACTTATGGTTATCAATGGTAATTCACCACTGACTGATGCAAACTCAACGTGGTGGCTTTGCTTTACTGCATTTGTAATGATCACATTTACAGGATAATGGGTGCACTGGCTTCTTAAAAAGAAAAGAGGCAAAAATGACTGCCCTATATACATATATTTATTATTACGGTACTTATATAGCGCTGTCAATTTGCGCAGCTTTTACACACTATATTGCCAAAAGTATTGGTCAGCCCTCCAAATCTTTGGATTCAGGTGTTCCAATCACCTCCATGGCCACAGGTGTATAAAATCAAGCCTCTAGGCATGCAGACTGCTTCTACAAACATTGGTGAAAGAATGGGTCGCTCTCAGGAGCTCAGCGACTCCAAGCGTGGTCCCGTGATAGGTTGTCACCTGGGCAATAAGTCCATCCGTGACATTTCCTGGCTACTAAATATTCCACGCTCAACTGTTAGTGGGATTATAACAAAGTGGAAGCAACTGGGAACAACAGCAACTCAGCCACCAAGTGGTATGCAACGTAAAATGACAGAGTGGGGTCAGTGCATGCTGAAGCGCACAGTGCGCATTAGTTGCCAACTGTCTGCAGAGTCAATAGCTAAAGACCTCCAAACTTCATGTGGCCTACAGATTAGCACAACAACAGTGCGTAGAGAGCTTTATGGAATGGGTTTCCATGGCCAAGCAGCTGCATCCAAGCCTTACATCACCAAGTGCAATACGAAGCATCAGATGTAGTGGTGTAAAGCATGCTGCCACTGGACTCTAGAGCAGTGGAGACGTGTTCTCTGGAGTGATAAATCACGCTTCTCTGTCTGGAAATCTGATGGATGTGTCTGGGTTTTCGGTTGCCAGGAGAATGGTACTTGCCTGACTGCACTGGGCCAAGTGTAAAGTTTGGTGGAGGGGGGGGTTATTTTTCAGGGGTTGGACTTGGCCCCCTAGTTCCAGCGAAGGGAACTCTTAAGGCGGCAGCATACCAAGACATTTTGGACAATTTCATGCTCCCAACTTTGTGAGAATAGTTTGGGGATGTCCCCTTCCTGTTCCAACATGACTGCACACCAGTGGACAAAGCAAGGTCTATAAAGACATGGAGGAGCCAGTTTGGGGTGGAGGAACCTGACTGGCCTGCACAGAGTCCTTACCTCAACCCGATAGAACACCTTTGGGATGAATTAGAGCGGAGACTGCAAGCCAGGCCTCCTCCCCCGACATCAGTGCCTGACCTCACAAATGTGCTTCTGGAAGAATGGTCCAACCTTCCCATAGACACCCTCCTAAACCTTATGGATGGCCTTCCCAGAAGAGTTGAAGCTGTTATAGCTGCAAAGGGCGGGGCCAACTCAATATTGAACCCTACGGACTAAGACTGGGATGCCATTAAAGTTCATGTGCGTGTAAAGGCAGGTCGACTAATTATTTTGTCAATATAGTGTATATTGAATATTCACATCAGTCCCTGCACCCAAAAGGAGCTTAAAGTCCCTAACTCACATTTATACATACACACACTAGGGCCAATTTAGACAGGATCCAATAAAAAAAAAAAAATGAAACAGAATACCAGCATGTCTTTGGAGTGTGGCAGGAAACCCACACAGGCACAGAGAGAACATGCAAACTCCAGACAGGTAGTGCCCTGGTTGGGATTCGAACCAAATGACCCTAGTGCTGCTAGGCAGAAGTGATAACCACTTAGCCACTGTACTGCCCTTCTTCACTCCCTGGCCACTTTATTAGGTACGCCTGTTCAATTGCTTGGTAACACAAATTACTAATCAGCCAAACACATGGCAGCAACTCAATGCATTTAGGCATGTACACGTGTTGAAGATCACTTACTTAAGTTCAAACCGAGAAACAGAATGGGGAAGAAAGGGGATTTAAGTGACTTTGAACGTGTCATGGTTGTTGGTGCCAGACGGGCTGGTCTGGGTAATACAAAAACGGCTGATCTACTGGGATTTTTACGCACAACCAGCTATAGGGTTTACAGAGAATGGTCTGAAAAAGAGAAAATATCCAGTGAGCGGCAGTTGTGTGGACAAAAATGCCTTGTTGATGCCAGAGCGCAGAGGAGAATAGGCAGACTGGTTGCTGCGACATTCAGATGGTAGGGTCAGAATTTGGCGTAAACAACATGAAAGCATGGATCCAACAGTCCAGGCTGGAGGTGGTGGTCTAATGGTGTGGGGGAGATTTTTTTGGCACTAGCAAGGTGTACCTAATACAGGGGCCAGTGAGTGTATATTATTACAAATCGTACATGGAAACAAACTTTTCAAACCATTCCCATACATTGCGGTTCTTTTTCAATTTATTCTAAACACATTCTCATACATATCTAAAAAATTAACGAAACCAACGCTCCAATCCTCATGCAAACCAGAAAAAAGTCAGAATGCCAAACGAAGAGGTGCTGCCCTTCAAAGATCGGGAAATCTAACCACTGAAAGAAAAAAAAAAAAAAGCTCTGAGGAAGGGGGTTCAGCTCCCGAAACGCGTCATATAATCCGCACATTAGACACAGTGATTTGTGACTGTTGTGGACCACACACACGGGTTTTTATCATTGGTTTGTGAGTATATATCTACTTGTCTATTTATTAAATACGTGGTATACCACGGAAATGCACGATGAGAGTGCGCCCTTTTTGTTTTTTCTTTCATACATATCTAAAACAAATCCTTTTTTAACCTCCCTAGCGGTCTGATTATGTCCATATTTCTGTGCTCAAAGCGGTACATTTTTTTGCATGGATATATAGAGTTTTTTTATTGTAGGCTGTAATTTTTAGGAATAACTCACTGAAATCTGTCCGAACAAGAGTCTAGTAAACATCCCGGGTATGATAAAATTTGAAACACGAAATCATAAATTATAATTTAATAAATAATCATAAAACATAATAATATAATAATAATAAATTTAATTCAATAATATAATCAAACCAAAAACACTGAAATTTGAAATATAACTCCAAAATTGCACATCACTGAGCAAAGTCGCAAAATCGTTTTCAGTGTCCGATGACGAATCTCCCCACGAATCATTATCACTCAATTCTGCAAGTGGTTCTGATTTACTATCGCTGTTCTCTAGCCGGTCTAAAACCGCTTTTGACTTAAAGGGACGCTTTTTGGACGCCATGGACGTTTCTCAGTTTCCAGGCAGAAAGAACGGTACAAATGCAGGCAGGGTGCCGGACAAAGCACTCGGGACAAAATGTATGTGAAATGGTTTGATACAGGAATGTTATACTATGTGATTTTAGTGTATTGAGTGAATGTCACTTTTGGTCATTTTCAAATTTCCCGCCGTTCCGTCCCCCGTATGTCCCGACGCTCGCAGGGGACGGAACCTAGATGACAGATGCCGGCATCCGCCGGATTACATTGCCGGGGATACTGCAGGGGGGACATCGCGGGAGCGCAGGACAAGGTAAGTGAAGAACAGATGCTGGAGCAGCGCTGCATGGTAAGCCCGAGTGTAGCTCGGGGTTACCGCTTTTGGTACTGAAACTTTACCCCGAGCTACACTCAGGAATACCGCCAGGGAGGTTAAAGGAACCAATGAACTCATCAAAGAAACAGTTGCATGCCTAGGTCATTTAATTCAGTTTCCAAAAACGCCTGCTGCTGGCAAACCATTTGAAAAGTCTTGTCTCACCTGGTGGTGGAGGGAGACTGTTCAAGTCTACTGGCTGTCCAGAATCCAGCGCAGACAGCAAGGGGTCAAGGGACTGCAAGAAGAAAAGGACAGGAAGGTGGCACTTTACAAATGGCATAAAGATGACACAAACACTGCACACAAGTCTTGCATTGAAGCCTCGTCCACATGGGGGTACTTAAGTGTACGTGATGCAGCGGCTGCATGGACACAGCTGATACTCCAAATTTGACATCCGTGTGAGTCCCTGAACACAGGGGACCCACACAGCTTTCATATTTGGAACAGCGGCTATGTCTGTGTAGCTGCTGCCTCCCAATTGACATAAATAGGACTGCCTGCACAAGGATGTGTGGGACTGTTGTGCATTCTTGTGCAGGTAAACATGGCCCTCATGTGGTGTGGGCCTACGCTTAAGTATATTTGTGTATATGAAGATTTAGAGGGAAGTCAAACATTTTGTTGGGGGGTGAGATTTTTATTTTTGTATATGCATTCCAGTCCCAGTGACACCCGTCCCTTTCATTTTTCATCCTTGTACTTAAGTGGGTTTAACCACTTCCTGTCCAGCCCATGTATATAAACGGCCGGAAGGGAGCAGTGCAGGGGCAGGTGGCCGTTTATAAGTGTCCTCCCCGCTCCCTGCCTGTGCGCGCTCCCTAGGAGCGCGCAGCATCGCGATCCGATGCCCGCTGTGTCCTCCATTGCACAGAGTAGGTAAGTACAATGCTCAAAAAAATTAAAGGAAGACTTTTTAATCAGAGTATAGCATCAAGTCAGTTAAACAGATATTGATCTGGTCAGTTAAGTAGCAGAGGGGGTTGTTAATCAGTTTCAGCTGCTTTGGTGTTAATGAAATTAACAACAGGTGCACTAGATGGGCAACAGTGAGACGACCCCCAAAATAGGAATGGTTTTACAGGTGGAGGCCACTGACAGTTTTTTCCCAACTCATCTTTTCTGACTGTTTTGCATTTGGCTAGGGTCAGTGTCACTACTGGTAGTATGAGGCGATACCTGGACCCTACAGAGGTTGCACAGGCAGTCCAACTCCTCCAGGATGGCACATCAAAACGTACCATTGCCAGAAGGTTTGCTGTGTCTCCCAGCAGTCTCAAGATCATGGAGGAGATTCCAGGAGACAGGCGGTTACTCTAGGAGAGCTGGACAGGGCTGTAGCAGGTCCTTAACCACTCCTGCCCCAGCCAATAGGAAAATGATGGCCGGGCGGGTCTCTCGTCGATCCGGGTGGGCGTGATATGATGTCCTTCCCGGGTCGAGCCTAGCGTGTGCCTGCACGGCCACGCTGTGGAGAGATCTGTCACAGGCTGTGTACCTCAGACACAGCCAATGAAAGAACTGTGTATCGGCCGTTGCCAGTACCACGTGACCTGCTGTGACCAATCACAGCAGGTCACATGACAGTTGTAAACAATGGATGGCTTCCTTTCATGCCATCCATTGTATACAATTGTGTCACTAGCTGTGATTGGTCACAGTGATCACATGCACAGACCGAGCCAATCACAGCCCACCTGTGCCATGTGATTAGCCGTGGCCAATAAAAGCTAATTACAACAAAAATACCAGAGTGAATCGATTTCATTCAGATAAATGCTTGCTTATAGCAAATAAATTCTTTGCTATAGGCAATCATATTGTGTAAAAAAAAAAAAAAAAATACTGATCACTTCATCAAAGTAGTACAATGTTGCTATGATAACATTGAACCAGGGGTGGACTGAGCATTTGGAAACTCGGGCACTGCCCGAGGGCCCAGGGTCAGTAGGGGGCCCCATGAGATGCTCCTGGTACCTTTTTCATAGGCTTTTTTGAGTTTGGGCAAGGACACAGGGGCCCCATGATCCCCTATTGCCCGGGGGCCCCATTAGTTGTCAGTCCACCCCTGCATTGGACTACTCTGGTCATAGTGAAATATGAAAAGACAATTGTAAAAAAAAAAAGAAAAAAAAATTAATAAAAAATAAATCTTTTTTTTGTATTGTCACCAGTCAGTGTCCCTGGTCACCACACCAGTTATATGATGACGCTGTACTGCACTGGTGACAGTATGTGGAAAAAAAAAAAATTGTGAAAATAAATTTTTGTTTAATTTCTTCATTTTCCAAAAAATGACAAAAAAATTACAACTTCAAAAAACTCGCCATGCCTCTTATGAAATACGTTGGGCTGTCTACTTTGCAAAAAGGGGTCATTTGGGGGATATCTGCACTGTTCTGACATTTTTGGGCCTCAAGAAATTAGATTGGCTGTCAGTACTTTCAATTTTCAGATATATCCCATAGTTTGTGAACTGTATAGCTTTCCTACAGACTAAATAATAAACACTGATTTGGGTTATTTTCACCAAAGAAATGTAGCAGAATACATCTTGGTCTAAATTTATGAAGAACAATTATTTATTTGAAAATCTGTATAACAGAATTTTTTTTTTTTTCAAAATTTTTGGTCTTTTTTTGTTAATTTAGCAAAAATAAAAACCCTAGTGGTGATTAAATACCACCAAAAGAAAGCTCTAGTTGTGTGAACAAAATGATAAAAAAAAAGCATGATAAAAAAAATCAGTGTTGCATTACCGCACAATTGTCATTCAAAGTGTGAGTGCTGAAACCTGAAAATTGGTATGGGCAGGAAGGGTGTAAAAGTGCTCGGTATGGAAGTGATTAAACCCATCAGCAGGACCAGTATCTGCTCCTTTGTGCAAGGAGGAACAGGATGAGCACTGACAGAGCCCTACAAAATGACCTCCAGCAGGCCACTGGTGTGAATGTCTCTGACCAAACAATCAGAAACAGACTTCAAGAGGGTGGCATCCTCTAGTGGGCCCTGTGCTCACTGCCCGGCACCACAGAGTTCAATTGGCATTTGCCATTAAACACCAGAATTGGCAGGTCCACCACTGGCGCCCTGTGCTTTTCACAGATGAGAGCAGGTTCACCCTGAGCACATGTGACAGATGTGAAAGGGTCTGGAGAAGACATGGAGAACATTATGCTGCCTGTAACATCGTTCAGCACGACCATTTTGGTGGTGGGTCAGTGATGGTCTGGGGAGGCATATCCATGGAGGGACACACAGACCTCTACAGGCTAGACAATGGCACCGACTGCCATTAGGTATCGGGATGAAATCCTTGGACCCATTGTCAGACCCTACGCTGGTGCAGTGGGTCCTGGGTTCCTCCTGGTGCACGACAATGCCCGGCCTCATGTGGGGGGAGTATGCAGGCAGTTCCTGAAGGATGAAGGAATTGATACCATTGAATGTCCCCACGCTCGCCTGACCTAAATCCAATAGAACACCTCTGGGATATCATGTTTCGGTCCATCAAACGTTGTCAGGTTGCACCTCAGACTGTCCAGGAGCTCAGTGATGCCCTGGTCCAGATCTGGGAAGAAACAACCCAGGACCCATTAGGAGCAGGCCCTGACGTTGTCAGGCATCCATACAAGCACATGGGGGCCATACAAACTACTGAGGACCATCTTGAGTTGCTGCAATGAAATTTCAGCAAAATGGACTCGCCTGCTGCATCATTTTTTCACTTTGGTTTTCGGGGTGTCTTTGAATTCAGTCCTCTGTAGGTTGACAATTTTCATTTCCATCAAACGATGGGCCATCCTTACGTTCCCAACACATTACCCAGTCCATATCAGTATAGAGATCCAACATGAAATTTTACTTCATTGAGATCTGATGTGTTTTCAAAGTGTTCCTTTAATTTTTTTTGAGCAGTGTATAAACCCATTTGTTATTTTTTTTTAAAAAACACTTGCTATCGCTTTAAGCATCCCAGGTGCCTAGGCTCTGAAACATAAGGCCAGAAGGGTTGTGTTCCTGGTCCTGCCTTTTTACTGGGCCATATGCTCAGCATGTCTTATAGATCGTTTTAGAATCACCTTTGCAATCCGATAATACTTGCTGGCAAGTTCCGCATCTCCTTCCTGTTTGCTCTTCAGTGCTGCTAGTTTATACTGCCTCTGACGCTCCAGCACCCGTGCTTTGTTTCCATCGGCTATTATAATAAAAAAACATCAATCAGCTGAGACAAAGAAGACTTGGGCACCATACTACTTAACAGGATCTGGCAAAAATGTGCCTGTGTTTACCACACCAACCAATTACATTCTAACATTGTACTTTGAATACAGACACTGTTACAATGCAAAATCACCAATGTCTATATTATTAGAAGTCTTAAAGTGGTTCTAAAGGCTCAAGGATTTTTTTACCTTCATGCATTTTATGCATGAAGATAAAAAAACCTTCAGTGTGTAGCCCCCCTAATACATACCTGGGCCCCATCCCAATGCAGTGATGTGCACGGGAGCCTTGGCTGTTCCTGGGCTCTGCCCCCTCCTTGGCTGAGACAGCAGTGGGGAGCCATTGGCTCCTGCTGCTGTCAATCACAGTCAGCCAATGAGGAGTGAGGGGGCAGGGCTAAGCTGTGGCTCCGTGTGTAAGTGGACACACAGAGCAGTGGCTTGGGTGCCCCCACAGCAAGGTTCTTGCTATGGGGGCACCCGATAGGAGGGGTCAGAAGTGCAGGCAGGGAAGGATGGAGGCTGCTCTGTGCAAAACCACTCCACAGAGGAGGTAAGTATGGGATGTATGTTACTTAACCCCTTGGCGCCGGCGCCTCCCAGCCCTATAAGGGATCCAGAAGCCGGGAGGCGTGCAGGGTTTTAGGGTCATGTGACCGCCGTGATTCGCTGTCACATGATCGGGAAAGGTCCCGACTGCAAGAGGAGATCGGAACCTTTCCGTGAGTACCGAACAAGTCTGTTGGGAGTGTGCAGGGCGCACGCTCTCAGCATGTTTTTTTTTAATAGAACGCAAATGTTCGGCCGCTTGGCGTCTAGGCCCAGATGCCAGGAGGCTGCACATTTGCATTCGGCCAGCGCCAAAAGGTTAATTAAAAAAAAATAAACACACAAGAAGCCTTTAGTGTCACTTTCATTTCCCAATAGCAACTGATCAAAATAAAATTGCCACTGGAAAATATAAGCTGGCATATTGCCTGTTCTGTAGCAACACAGACAGTTCTCTTTAAGATGCTTTGATAAATAAGGTGCATGACTGAGAGCTCCGCCTACCTGAACTGAGACTGGCTGGTGTTGATGAGGTTGCCAACGTGCTGTTTGGAGTGACTGGTGTGATGGGAGTGATTGGTGCAGATGATGTCGTTGGCACAGACAAGGTCACAGGCTGTGGGAGACTCTGAGGTTTGACAGGTACCGGGGGAGGAGCTCTGGCAGATGCAGGAGGTTGAGGAGGTATACCATTTGCAGGAGGAGTTGGTTTTACGGGAAGATCTGGTACAACAGCAGCAGGTGGAGCTGCAGGGGAACTGGCGCTATTTCCCACAGCCACAGGAGGAGGGATGTCGTCAGGTGACACGGATCCGCCCCTTTTAGCGGTACGCAGCAAATCCTCTAAGGTCTGGAAGACAAAAAGTAGAGTGGTGTTTACATCACTGTGTCAATATGGGTTCCAGTTCCAGCATCCAATGCAATCTATGGGTTGCTTTAGTGAACCCGTTGGGGATTTTTTTTTATTACATCTTTTATTAAATTTTCCAGTACAAAAAAAGAACAATCTTATACACAAACACTTCACATATACATAAATTCCATTTTACATCACCTTATGCCCTAACCCCCTTCCAGTTGCCCCTGTCCACATTCTATTGCCTAGTATCCATCCCCTCTCATGCTTCTCTATCTATATCCCTTCCCTACCACCTCCACTCTACCTTTCAGATACTCTGTCGAAATCTCTCTAGACTTTTCCCCCCTAAACTCCAACCAGTTCCGGTTATATCTTTTAGAGGTTTTAAAGTCTAACCAACTACTCCACGTTTTCCTGAATTTTTCAGTTTTATCCTACTCTATGATAGAACTCCTCCATCCTATAAATATTATAAACTCTACTTATCCAATCATTTATTCTTGGTGGCTCCGGAGCTTGCCAGAACTTGGGAATCAAGCCCTTAGCCACACTGATTAAATGACATAATACCCTATTTTTATGCAGTTTCACTAAAAGCTCAAAATTAAAAAATAAATAAACACATCCACGGGTCTTTCTGTATGGAGATCCCACATATTTCCTGAATATATTGAATTATTTCCTTCCAGTAGTCCTGTATATTCGGGCAATCCCACCATATATGTGCCACTGTTCCCTTATTCCCACAACCTCTCGAACATAAAGGTGAAACATCTACTTGTGGTTTATGTGCCACACTCTCGGTGTAATTTACCATCTCGTCAAACATTTGTAATTCATTTCAGCTGTGTTCATATTCATCACCTCATGTGATAGTTTAAATATTTTATTCTTCTGTTGCTCATTCAATTCTAAGTTCCTTTTCCCATTTTTCCAGGGACAAGGGAGGATCAGCTCCTTCCATATCTATAAGGATCTTATAGATCTTAGAGGTGGCTTGTTTTGGAACTACAGTATATTTACGTTCAAGAATTTTTCAAATGGATACAAATCCTCCAGCGTCCTCAGTGGTTGTGGGAGCCTTGAAACAAAATTACCTAATTGACAGAACCGCCACTCATCTAATGTGAAAAACAAATCTTTTTTCTTATTTAAATCTTGAAAAGTGTGAAATTTCCCTTTAATATATCCTTCAAACATGGATTTTTTTTTATATTTAATTCATTTCCTATGTGGAAATACTCTGTTCCCACCAAGGGGGTCAATACTGAATTATATTTCCATCCCTTTTGCTCATATATTATATCCCAAACAGTTAAAACTTTCTTTTTCAATGGACTAGTATTAACATCGAATATACAAAATTTATTTGGTATCCAGACAATCTTCCCTAACTGTGCCTTACTCAAGATCCCTTATGCATTATATGTCCAATCCACTATTCACGATAATATTACAGCTAAATAATATTTCCTAAAATTAGGCAAACCCAAACCCCCATTCCCTTTTGTCCTACACAATACCTCATAACTAATTCTTGGTTTCTTATTTGCCCATATAAACCAGAGGATCTTCTTTATTATCCCAAAGAAAGACCCTGGTATATGCACTGGGAGCATGTGAAACTTATACAGGATATTTGGTAGTATCACCAACTTTACCAGGTTTATACGACCAATCCAGGAGGCTCTTCCCTTTAAAAGTCCCCCCTGCTCATCCTTTATTTCATTTACTAATGGAATATAATTTGCCTGGTATAGGCCTTTTATTGAAGGAGTTAATTTTATTTCCAGTTAGCCTATTTCCTTTTCCCTCCAAGTAAATGGAAAATCTTTTTGTAGACTAAACTCTAGCTTTGAGATATTAATGTTTAAAATCTCTGACTTTGCAGGGTTTATTTTCAAATTTGATAGCTCACCATACGGTTTTAAAAGTCTCATTAAATTAGGCAACGTTATTCTAGGATTTATAATATAGAATAACATATCATCTGCGTATGCTGGCACCTTATGCTCGACTTCCCCTATCTTTATTCCAGCTATATCTACACACTTTCTTACCCTTGCCAGGAAGGGTTCCAGGGATAATACAAATAACAAAGGAGAGAGTGGATGTCTTTGTCTAGTACCAGTATATATATTTTAAAAAACGAGAGAGGAATCTGTTGACCTTAACTGCCGCTAACGGACTATTATAGAGCCCTTTTATCCACTTTAACATTTTAGGCCCTAGACCTAAGACCTCTAACGTGTCAAAACATAAATCCCAAGTTGACCCTGTCAAAAGCCTTTTCGGTGTCAATTGACAGGAATATTGTCGGCTGTTTCTCTCTCTTTACTCTTCGTAAGAGGAGCAATGATCTCAGGCCATTGTCCCTTTCTTCTCTCTCAGGGATGAATCCTACCTAATCCAGGTGCATCCACTCCAGCATCAGCTCCTTCAGTCTAGTTACCAATACCTTAGCATACAATTTTGTATCAATGTTTAGTAAGGCTATGGGCCTATAACTAGCACACTGTGAGCTATCCTTCCCTTCTTTAAGTATGATAGTTACAGTATCTCACAGAAGTGAATACACCCCTCACATTTTTGTAAATATTTTATTATATCTTTTCATGTGACAACACTGAAAAAATGACACTTTACGTCACATTGTAGCAGTGATTGTACAGCTTGTATAACATGAAAATTTGCTGTCCCCTCAAAATAACTCAACACACAGCCATTAATGTGTAAACCGCTGGCAATAAAAGTGAGTCCACCCATAAGTGAAAATGTCCAAATTGGGTCCAAGGAGTCAATATTTTGTGTGGCCACCATTATTTTCCAGCACTGCCTTAACCCTCTTGGGCATGGAGTTCACCAGAGCTTCACAGGTTGCCACTGGAGTCCTCTTCTACTTCTCCAGGACGACATCACGGAGCTGGTGGATGTTAGAGACCTTGTGCTCCTCCACCTTCCATTTGAGGATGCCCCACAGATGCTCAATAGGATTTAGGTCTGGAGACATGCTTGGCCAGTCCATCACCTTTACCCTCAGCTTTTTTAGAAAGGCAGTGGTTGTCATGGAGGTGTTTTTGGGTCATTATGTTGGAATACTGCCCTGCGGCCCAGAGGGTGAATCTGGCAGAGGCACCCCTTCATTTTTTTTGTTCTATGTAGTATAACCATTACATGCACACAGGCTTCACTCTTGAACTCCCGGCTTATGGACCATCTTGAGAGAACAGACAGTTCCCTCACATCTTCGAATCAATGAGAATTGTGTCTCTTCTGGTGGCCATTTATTGAGCTCCTTCACCCCCGGTTCCTTTTTGGGCCAAAAACCTTCCACCATACAGCAGGATCCAGTCAACACATTGTGTGAAATTGTTCAAGCTAGTCTGATGGGCAGCTGCATTCTGTGTGGAGGTGGCTATATTCTCTGCAGGCCTTAAATCCGGCTTGCTTCATCCTTGTATGGGCCTCTCACAACCCTACAGAGGCATATCCCTTCCTCATCTTTCTCCATTTAGACAAGGATCATTCTCAGACTGCTATAATGAATAACCAGATAAAAAAAAAACCTATATACAACCAATACGCCACCACTGGGGCTTAGGTCTGATGAAGGAGCATACTGGCATGCTCCGAATCACGTTACCGTCCCCATCTCCTGTCACATCAGACGCTGCGCGCCTCGTTTTGGAAACAGTTATCCCTGCTTTTACTTCCTGACTCTCACAGACCGCGCTACCGCTGGATGGCTGGATTTCCTACCAGGAACTACAGATTTTATACGATGAGCCTTTTAACACTTATCTTGTAAGTGCAATTCATAAATTGTCTATTATTAAATCGTCAATACTACACTTAGAGGCGCCTTCCTTTTCTTTATGTTCCTCTGTCACCCCCACTGGTCAGGTATTTTTTGATTTATCAAACATGCAGCAGATCAACAGAAACTTAAATGTCCTGCCATTGCCCACAGCAACTCCCCAATCACGCTCTGAACCGACTGTTCAGGATGCTTCTGTCCCTGTTTGCTCTTTGGCTCCAGCTGTGGCCTCCGAACCAAGCTTCCAGGCACACCTGGGGGGGGGACTCTATACATTGGTGAAGATCTGGGGTGTTTCTGGGTCTCCTGAAGTTAGTGTCCCGGCACCGGGTGGGATCCCACCAGAGCTCTGTCTCCTCTTCATCCGCAGAGCCTTCTGCTCTCCCGGACCTTTAAGACTTCCCTATCACATGGGCAGTCATCCGTCACATGGACACTCCCAGCCGCTGCATCCTGCTCCCAGCCCGCTGGGATCCCAGGACTCCTGTGCAACTCACAGCCGCCGCCGACCGCCAAACTGTACCAGGGGCCCAACTTCAGCAGGGTTCCCCACCTCCACAAGGCAAGCTCTGGGCGGTCAGGAACTAGGCATCTCTAGTGGATGGTGGGCGCCTGGAGCTCATGCTGCTCACGGCGCCATGTTCAGGCCCCTCCCCCTCCGGTAGCAGTCTCCTCTCGTTGTGCCGGGGCTCAAAAAGTGTCTTAGGCAATAACAATATTTAAAGTTGAAATTTAATCTGCTTAAACTTTGCCTTCCTTGGTCCTTACTTTCCCCCAACTCATGAACATGCTAACAAAATTGTCAAATAAAACCTTTTCATTTTTATTATTACATACTTTATTTTAAACCCAGCAATGTCATCATTGGGTCTCTCTGCTTCTCTATGCAGTGCAGCCAGATCATGACTGGTGAGAGGGACCAGCAGGATGTTGTACCAAGCTTCCCATTTGCCCTAGGTATATGGTTACATATGGTGCTGAGCCTCTACATTTCAAAGAACTACAATTGAATAAATGAAAGAGGCAGGTCAGGGACAGTCAGGCCTTCCTTAGCACTTGAATTTGGAGCTCTGTTAGGGTTGGCATTCAGAATCACCACCTCCAATATTTAACAGTCCAATTCCAAAGCCTCACTGTTCAGTACAGGCTCTGGCATTGGACTCTTAAATTCCAGTGGGTAGGGCTTGGTGATGACATGGGTAAAAAAGTCAAGGTTCTGCGTACTGCCTGGGCCTAGAATACCGGGGATCCACAGGGCCACAAGAATTAATCTGAACACCAACACAGTAGTCAACGTCACCACAAGGTACCTGCACTTTAGTTGTACTGTGACCTTAGATACTTCTTAGGCCCTTCCAGTCTTCTTTTAAGGGTCCATGCACACTAGCCTAAAAAACGCCAGTGCTCTCGGCAGAAAAAAAAACGCTAATTTTGAGTGTTTTTTTCTGCTAGCATTTTTCTGGCAGAAAAAAATGCTAAACAGAAGGGGTTTTTTTCTGCCTCTAAACGCTGAGCTTAAAAACAGCCTTTAGACTACCTAATGTGCATGGACACATAGGATAACAGTCAACACAAAAACAGCGCAAAATCTAAAATTGAAATAACACAAATAGATAAACACTAAATTTATAATAAGTGTCCGTGAAAAAAAATATATATAAGTCCTTATTCCCATCAAACCAATAAAAAATCAATCAAAAATCTTCCAAATGTGCTTCCACCTATCCACCACGTGAGAAATAATGTTGACCGCACTCACCAGATGGAGGTGAGTAGTGAGCCTTATAGGATATAAGGGATCCTATAACCCCTCCAAAGGAACTCAAATCTCCTTGTTCACCCTGCTCTGGTATAGCCCTCGTCTCCACTCTATTTCTCCATGGATTTCTCAATGGTGTGCAGAGAAAAAAACTACATAGTGTAATACTGCCACTCCATATAAAATATAAAGATAGAATAAGGCCACTCACATGTTTAAATAAAATTAAAAGCCTTGTTTAATAGCCTCAATGGCTTCAAGATAACAAATTTTCAGAATGTAGATATAGGGATCTCACGCTTCTATAGTCACTGCAGAGGATGAACAGCCTTCCACCTCCAAGATGGCCGCTTGAACCGCATAAGCCGGCGTGCGTTCCAAACACCTGAAGTGACATTAACCAGAATGACGGCGGACCGGAAGTGCGTCAATGCGTTTCGCCCCACCCACAGGGCGTTCTCAAGACCTGGTTTAAATTTAGTGTTTATCTATTTGTGTTATTTCAATTTTAGATTTTGCGCTGTTTTTGTGTTAAGTGTTTATTATTGGTGTTTTTTCACTGGTGCACAGCTGCATAATCATATAGTTTTTCCTTTTTTTGGCGCTGGGATATATACTTTGGTTTTTACATAGGATAACAGTAGCTGCATTTACAGGCAAAGAGCTCTCTAGGAGAAGTGCTTTTTAAGCTAGTGTGCATGGAGCCTAAAGCTGAACCTCCCTCCTATACTAAAACAGCTTACTCTGATTTCACTGCATACTGTGAGGTTCTCACAGTGTCCATTAGAAGCTGCAACAAAAAAAATAGAGCCCGCCTCACTTCCTGGCTGAAGTACGTCCAGCACCATCTAGGCCTTTCCTCCCCCCAGCTTCACAGTTCCTGGCCTGCTCTATTCATTCATTGGATTTCAGTTCTTTTAATCATGGAGGCTCAGTATCACAAGCGGGCATTAGCACTGCCTCATGTTTTTAGAAAGTTATGTACAGCACCCTGCTGGCTCCTCCCACCAGCCATGATCTGTTTGCAATGAATAAAGAAGCACAGAGACCCAGGGATGATGTCACTGGATCTAACATTAGGATTGTAAAGAAAACAAAGATTTTAATAATTCCATTAGCATGTGGATAAGGAGGAAAAGCAAAATATAAGCAGATTCAGCCTCAAGGGCAATCACACACAAATAAAGAAACCAAATGAGAACAATGAGCAAGATAGATCTGTGCATACATGATAGCATCATATTATATCTAACCTACTGCACACATTGTTTGTTCACAGGTACATGCTTTAAACTGCTATTCTGCAATAAATCTTGCACTGTAAAAAATATGATGCACCTTAAAGCGGAGCTCCACCCAAAAGTTCCAGTTTTAAAGGCTGAAGTTTTTTTACCAGCTTGCATTCATGTAAAAAACCTTCAGTGTGCAACCCCCCCCCCCCCCCCCAAATACCTGAGCCCAATTTCGATTCACAAGACAGCAGCTCTCCACCTCCTCATTGGCTTCCACTGCTGTCAATCACAGCCAGTGAGAGGGGAGCGGGGGTGGAGTGGGATTTCTGATCAGGAGCTGTTAGCTGCCGTTAACTGTGCTGGGAGCACGCAGGGCACGCAGTCTTGGCACAGCTGTGTTTATGTACGCATATATGTGGTCTCTCAGCGTTAAGGCCCACCCGCCCCCCAGGAGACCCCATATATGCGTAACGGTGGTGCTAAGAGGTTAAGTAGTATTTTAAGTAGTTTATGGTGCTCAGATATAGTTTAGTTCCACATTAAATTGGCCATACACTAGCAGAATTTAGCTTGAAATTTTTTTTTTTTTTTTTTAGAATATTTAATTTTCAAAGTTGGGTCAAATCAACCATAGTGACAAATAAAAAAAAAAAAAAAAAAAAGAAGGGGGAGAGGATGTCTGTCCATCCTTTCTCCAATGAACAATATTCTAACAGTGGATTTCATTCAGGAAAATCTACTATTTCCAAAATCAAAAAGCAAACAAATTTTTGAATTACTTTCAAATGAGATTTGTCCAGTCTCTGATGGCAATATTGAATGTATCTATGAAATGTTTTCATCTGAATGTTCGTACAACTATGGGACCATAGTAGCAATCACAACCTGGACCTGACATCAGGTGTGCTGTGCGTGCTTCCTTCTCAAACAGCTCACAGTATACACTATATGGCCAAAAATGATCACCCCTCCAATGCATGGAGTTCAGGTGTTTTCAGTAAAGAGTACTTGGAGGGGTTCCCTGGAGCTGAAACGGGTTGCCTTGGAGAGGAAAGGTTAAAGAATATGTAACCCAACATTTTATATTCCTGATGATATGTGCCTGCTGTACCATGTACTTATATGAACAAGTATCCTGTTCTCTTTGTATTGCTTCCTATGTGTGAACTCCCTGGTGTTCCTGCCAGGCCCTCTACTTTCCTATTAAAAACTGAAGACATTAGAGCAAACTGTGGTCTGTTCTTCAGCAGTGCTGGGAACTCAGCCAACTCTCCTCCAATGATCAGACTTGTCCAGAAACGCTACACCCCTTCCCCACACAGCCATTCACTGGGAAAGATGTGTGTGCTGCTGTTTCACATTCCCCGGCTCTGATGCAGTTGACAACAGAGGGAATGTGATCACTTAAAAAAAAAAAAAAAAAGGGAAAAAGGAATGTATTTATTATTTTTTTTTATATCTATACACAAATGTTTTACCTTTTACTTCTATTTTAAACTGAATGGGTTGTTTTACAAAGTGAGGGTTTACAATCACTTTAGGAAATGATGCCTTCGTGTATTTTTTTCAGATTGTCAGAAAGACAAAAAAAAACAGCAACAATTAATGGCCTTACTAAAAAAGGTACCAGTTGTTGTAAGAGAATGAAAGAAAAAAAACAAGACATTAGGAACAGCAATAATTTGAGCTATAACAGTACCTTAACCCCTCTCTCATATCGCCGCGCTTTGGTCCCTTCTCCTGCCTGCTTGGCATTGGCCAGAGCTTCTTTGTACATAGCCAGGCGCTCTGTCAAAGTACCCTCGATACCGCCAGCTGAGGAAGGAGTGCTCTGACGGACAAAGAGTTTGTGAGATGAGAATCAAGACAACTCAAACACTACAACCTTGGTACACAACCTATGGCCCCTTGGAACTTACGGTATGGCCCTCGGGCCCCAGGTGCGACCCTCGGGCCCCAGGTGCTTACTGAAGCTAGCAAAAAAGAAATATTCTTAAGACAAGGTTCTAATAGTTAAATTGTGTATTCCTTTACTTTCACACCATTTTCCTTTTTTCTGTTCCGTTCACCCCTTTTCTCATCCTAATGGATCTTATGGAGAGAAATATCAAATGTGTTACAATAATTTAAGGGGGGTTGTTGGGAGCAGAAATGTGGAATTATTGATTTGTAATGGGGTTGTAATTTATTTATTTAAAAGATACTTACAGTATATAGCGCCGTCAATTTACGCAGCACTTTACATATATATTGTACATTCACATCAGTCCCTAACCCTCAAGGGGCGTACAATTTAAGGTCCCTAACTCACATTCATACACACACATAGAATCAGACAGATTCTAATTACCTACCAGAAAGTCTTTGGAGTGTAGGAGGAAACCGGAATACCCGGAGAAAACCCATGCAGGCACAGGGAGAACACGCAAACTCCAGGCAGGTGGTGCCGTGGTTGGGATTTGAGCCAACGACCCTAGTACTGCCAGGCGAAAGTGCTAACCACCTAGCCACTGTGCTAGCCATAAGTGGTTAGCATTTCTGCCTAGCAGTACTGCCTGGAGTTTGCATGTTCTCTCCGTTTCCTTTGGGTACTCTGGTTTCTTCCCACACTCCAAAGACATGCTGGTAGGTTAATTGGCTCCTGTCTAAATTGGCCCTAGTATGTGTATGTATGAATGTGAGTTAGGGACCTTAGATTGTAAGCTCCTTGAGGGCAGGGACTGATGAGAATGTACAATATAAGTGCTATGTAAATTGACGGCCCTATATTAGTATGTAATAAATATATTCATTACTAGCAGTCTCATGTTACACGTATATGACTTGTCTCATCTGTAGCATGTTCTCATTCTGACCAGCTCCTGCAGTGTGTCTGCAGTCTCTGACCATATTTTAGCCAGGCTCTTTTAGTATGTGTGAATGAGGCCTTAAAATTGACCTTCCAAGGTTTATGGCATCATACATACATGGAGGAATGTGGACTGAACAGGTTTAATAAGGGAAAAGGAGCTGTAATTTCAGTACTTCTGAAATGAACTTTGAAGATTACTCCCTCCACAATGCCACAGACACTTTTCAGTAAGGGCTTGTTGTAAAGTTTGTTTCACTACTTATTCAGAATATGTCAGTACTTTACTGTGCTTAACCTTGGCACAGGTTCACTCTAATCTTCTCAACCAACAATCTTCTGACTACATTCTTCTTGCTTTTGCCAACAGTTCGCGCATGACAACACTCTATTAGTATGGATTGAAACTTGTGACCAGGCTGGGAATTCAAACTGGGCATATGAGGATATACAGAATGATCAGATACCTTCAGTGAAAACTGCATGATAAAATGATTCCTGAAATTAGATCTATACAGGCAGTTGAATGTATAAGGGAAGGCTAATGTAAGACAAGAGATCCTTGTCATTGACAGAATACCTAAGAGACCATTTACACTATATGGCCAAAAGTCAGCAGACACCCGATCATCACACTTACTATACGGCAAAAAGAGATGTGGACACCATTCCAAATTATTAAGTTCGAGTGCTTCCAGTGAAGGGTGCCCTTAATGCTACAGGATACAATGATATTTTAGACAATTATGCTGTTCTAATCTTTGGGCTACAGTTTGGGGAAGGTTCTTTTCTGTTACAGCTTGGCTGTCCCCATGTACACAAAGCCAGCTCCATAAAGACATGAGTGGATGAGTTTGTTGTGGAGGAATTGAAGTGTCCTCACCGCAACTCTACTGAACCACTTTGAGACCAACTGGAATGCCAGTTGTGAGCCAGATCTTCTTGTCCAACATAGGAAACTGCTCTCACAAAAGCCCTTTTGGCTGGGTACACAAATTCCCACAGCCACACTGCAATATCTTGTGGAAAGCCTTCCCGGAAAAGTGGAGGCTGTTATAGACACAAAGAAGGGCCAACTCCATATAAATGGCCATGGTTTTGGAATGGGGTTTCCAGCAAATTCATATGGTGTGATACTCAAGTGTCCTCAAACGTTTGGCTATATAATGGTTTTTCCCATGGAGTACCTGCTTCACATACATCAATCAGAAGCCACTCAACTGCTGCTCCCTCACTAGCAAGGAAGATTTTTTTGTATTTCAGGCACCCATTTGGGTAAGTGGCTCCTTCTCCTTTCTGAAGCACGAATTTGACATGACCCTGAAGGTAGAGCCTTAGTAAAAATCAACAAACTGCTATGCACAAGATAGGTACCAATGACCTATGGAATAGACAATATATACGAAAGGTGCAGCGTTAGTAAACGATATATAATATATATGCAAAAGTCCCTGGTGGATCAAAAGATATAGGATATGGGGTAGTCCCGTAAATAAATATAGATGGTTGAGGTGACTTTGATATCCGGGTAGAGGTGGTACCGTCAAGGGGCTGAGAGGTGGAAGGTGCTGGAGGGCGGGGGCGTGGATGTCATTGCTGTCTGATGGGAGAGCTGGCGGTGCCGGTCCCTGGAGGAGAGCCGTGAGGCATATTGACCTTATCACTGTGAGCCTATAATTTCACCAAGCGTTTCATTCAAGTCCCATAAAACTCCTTCATACAAGAGAACTTTCACAACCGTTCACAGACCTACTGCAAGAGCGGATCACTACACACTACCCAGGCCATTTGGAGTGACAACACCCACTAGGACCATATAGGGGGATCTCTGGAGGAGAGGGACCACCTACCTAGGATCCTATAGAGGGAGGACCACCCATCACCTGGCAGCAGGATAAATATATACAAGGCAGGCGCATTTAATATGCGAGTCCGGTGAGTGCGCATTTCATTACCACCTCTACCCGGATATCAAAGTCACCTCAACCATCTATATTTATTTACGGGACTACCCCATATCCTATATCTTTTGATCCACCAGGGACTTTTGCATATATATTATATATCGTTTACTAGCGCTGCACCTTTCGTATATAGAGCCTTGTTCCGCTCACCCATGCCTCCTAATTGGTACCTTAATGTGATTAGCAGCCTAAAAGACCGAAAGGATGACTCAGGAGGTGGAGCCAAGTTCAAATATATCGAAAAAAGTTGAGATTTGTATGTAAATTTAAACCTACCTTTCCAGAATCTAGGGATTATTCTGACCTGTGTCTTTCACTAAAGGTGGAGTTAGTTTAAGCAATTTTTTTTCAAAACATTTGCTCAGTTTGACTTTTCAGTTTTATAACAAGTGGACTTTACAACAGATCTTTCTAGATAGAAACATAATGGCTGCCATCATGTGATAGCTGCCTGGCTGTCAAGCCGACATTTTACTTTAATACTTTGAGTCAGTGACTCAAAACAAGTATACAGAAAAGGACTTCTGACCTTACTCTGACATTCCTGAACAAAATACTTGTTCTGGGTCAGTGGTTCCCAAAGCATTGAAGCCAGATAATCAGCTGTAAAAGTGGGGCAATTTGGATTTTCAGCAAGCCTTAGTAAGTGTCAGGCACTGGTAGAAAATAAACTCTAAAGCTGAAATGCTAAGGTTCAGGTAAAGAAAAGAAACATTAAATAAATAATACATTGCTATGTGAGTCTGCAGGGTCATAATTTGAGACTGAAAATTCACATTCCAGCATGAGCACAACCATCACTGGTTCTCTTTAAAAGAAATCAAAACCTTTAACTAAATCTACCAATCATTTGCTCCCCGCTTACAAAAACTACTGTCAACACCCCTGAAATACTGTATATACTTTTCTTTTAGAAGGATTGCATTCGACCAGAAGCCTGATCCTGCTTAAAGATAAGTATATTAGAGCGCTAGTGCTATTTTCAGTCAGTGTGGAACAAGATGGGGAAGGAAGGGTGGTGTTAGTGGTGGTAAGGGGGGATTTGATATCTGCTCTAAGCCAAGACAGGTTGCTGCATTCAGGACCCTGCTGTTGGGCTTCAATAAAGCCCTGAAAAAGTTTCCAACTGCCTTGCTGAAATTGTAAAAAAAATAAATCCATAAACAGAGGGTAATAAAGAGCATTTAATGAACCCCACATTTTATACAATGTATATTTCTATACAAAGTGCAAGTGGACATTGGGCTTATCACCATCGGTGTATTGTTTTATGCAGGCTCTTGCTGGCAGCAAGTTGTCTTTACACATGTGCCAATATTTACATGGACCCCATATGCTGCCACCACTGCTCAGGGCCGACACCAACAATGTGTAGCCATTACAGTTATTCAAGCAGCAGCATATATTCCAAAGATGAACAAAACAGAACCAGCACTCAAATCTTCATGCAAACCAAGGACATGTCAAAATGCCAACCGAAGAGGTGCTGCCCTTCTGAGATCGGGTAATCTGGCAACTAGTGGAAAAAAAACAAACAAGGGCGCACTCTCATCATGCATTACCGTGGTAATCCACGTATTTATTAATAAAAAAGGATTATATACTCACAAAGCAACGTGATAAAAAGCAGTAAGGTGGTCCACAAAAACAGTCACAAAATGGCTGTGTCTAGTGATGCGGATATACTAACGCGTTTCGGGAGCTGTACCCCCTTCCTCAGAGCTAGGGATGTGTCTGCTGGCCACCCAGACACATCCCTAGCTCTAAGGAAGGGGGTACAGCTCCCGAAACGCGTTAGCATATCCGCATCACTAGACACAGCCATATTGTGACTGTTTTTGTGGACCACCTTACTGCTTTTTATCACGTTGGTTTGTGAGTATATAATCCTTTTTTATTAATAAATACGTGGATTACCACGGTAATGCACGATGAGAGTGCGCCCTTGTTTGTTTTTTTTCCACTAGTAAGCAACAGCATATGTGCAGAATGTCTTCAGATTCTGAATAACTAAAGGCCAAGGTCATTCTGTGCCTGTGCCACTGCAGGAATAAAGAATTCAGAGGGAGATATAAACGTCAACAGTGCGTAATCAGCAGCAGCACTGCCACTGGTTAGACACTATTGATAATTACATATCAGCCCTAAACAGCAAAGGCGGTCAATAGGGTCCATGTATGCTAAATACATGTAATATGCATGTAAACATTAATTTAACATAAAATATGGTCCATAGGTAGGACAGTGAAGGTAGATCTTTCTAGTTTTGGTTAACACAGCTGAACACTATGGAGCAAAACGGAGGAGCATGAATAATCACTTAGCATATAATACTGCTGCAATCAAATCTATATTTATTACAGATCTGTACACGACTATTTGTAAGCCCATGTGCGTGAGCCTTTAGTATGTTTACAGAAGTGGTAATACCTTCGTAGGAGCCGATACAATCTGGGGTTCCTCTTTTTCCTCTCCCAGGACTTCATCTAGCTCTGCCTGTAAAATAATAAGATAGTGATACATAATTCTCAGTTTTGTGGTAACTGTACCCCATCTCCTGTCTAGGTAACCAGATACCATTTAAAAATTTTTTTATATATATATATATATATATATATATATATATATATATATAGAAATAAAAAGCATAGACAACCAATCACTTAATTGTTGCTGGGCATGTTGCTCAACAATGCTGCCAAGAAGGTTATTTTGTCTCCATTTATAGCCCTGCAATTGTTCTCACGGCATGCTCAATCTCCACATTTCAAGTTCCAGGTAAATGGACACAGGACGGGTCGATTTACTAAAGGCAACTACACTGTTCACTTTGCAAAAGAAGTTGCACTGTGCACTCTGAAAGTGGTGAAGCTTCACTTTGTAATAAATAATTACCGTATTTTTCACTCCATAAGACGCACTTTTTTCCCCCAAAAAAAGGGGTGAAAATGTCAGTGTGTCTTATGGAGCGAATATAAAGCGGCCAGTCCAGTATTTCAGCTGCCACCATGTCAGAATACCGGGCCGGCCGCTCAGCTGTTCTCTCCTGCAGGGCCTTACCTGTTCCTCGCTCCAGCGCTGCACAGTCTTCCCGCGCTGGCTTCTGTGACAGCCGGGTGCCCACTGCGCATGTGCTGCGCTTTGTGAATGATCCAGTGTTTTCTGGGACACATGGCAGGTCCCAGAAGGCGCCGGGCCATTCACAAAGCACAGCGCTTCTCGCGCATGCGCAGTGGGCACCCGGCTGTCACAGAAGCCAGCGCGGGAAGAAGAGGGAAAGACAACTCCGCGGAAGTGGGAGCGGGTACCTGTCAAATTCAGGTACCCGCTCCCCCTCCCTCCCCAAAGGTCAGCAGTCTCTGGTCATCCCCTGCACTGTCTGCAGTCTCTGGTCATCTGTACTGTGTCCCTGGTATTTTTCCTGTACTGTGTCGGCAGTCTCTGGTCATCTCCTGTACTGTGTCGGCAGTCTCTGGTCATCTCCTGTACTGTGTCGGCAGTCTCTGGTCATCTCCTGTACTGTGTCCGCAGTCTCTGGTCATCTCCTGTACTGTGTCCGCAGTCTCTGGTCATCTCCTGTACTGTGTCCGCAGTCTCTGGTCATCTCCTGTACTGTGTCCGCAGTCTCTGGTCATCTCCTGTACTGTGTCCGCAGTCTCTGGTCATCTCCTGTACTGTGTCTGCAGTCTCTGGTCGGTCATCTCCTGTACTGTGTCCGCAGTCTCTGGTCATCTCCTGTACTGTGTCCGCAGTCTCTGGTCATCTCCTGTACTGTGTCCGCAGTCTCTGGTCATCTCCTGTACTGTGTCCGCAGTCTCTGGTCATCTCCTGTACTGTGTCCGCAGTCTCTGGTCATCTCCTGTACTGTGTCCGCAGTCTCTGGTCATCTCCTGTACTGTGTAGGCAGTCTCTGGCCATCCCCTGTACTGTGTCTGCAGTCCATTGGTTCAGAATATTTTTTTTTCTTGTTTTTCGCCTCTAAAACCTAGGTGCGTCTTATGGTCAGGTGCGTCTTATGGAGCGAAAAATACGGTATTTATCTGCAAGAAAAAAAAACCTGCATTTTTGCTTGCACATGATTAGACGGTGGAAGTTTGCACAGCATCAACTCATTCATCAAAGTGATTGTAAACCTTCAGCTTTAAAGAAGAAAAAAATAAATAAAGGAAGTATTATACTTACCTGCTCTGTGCAAAGGTTCTGTACAGAGTAGCCCCAATCCTCCTCTACTGGGGTCCCCCGCCAGCGCTCCTAGCTTCTCCTCTTCAGCAAGTGCCCTCATAGGAAGCCACTTCCTATGGGGGCACTCATATGGGCTTACTCCTGAGCCATGCTGCCTTCATCCATTGATAACGACAGCGTGGCTCAGCCCTGCCCTGCCCAAGACCCTAAGCCTTTAGAACCACTTTAAGCTCTGGGGATGATTTTCTTGTATAGTTCAACTGCACTTGTAAAGTGAATAGTCTATTTGCCTTTAGTAAATCAACTCCAACAGATCTCTACGACTGTTACTGCAGTCCCTAAAAACACTACTGCCATCATGTGCAGGAGATGGTCCAGTTTGGCCACAGATTCCATCATTGTACTTCTGCGCTCGTACCATTAAATCTTCATCATCATCATCCACATCTTCATTATCATCACCCTCATCAATATCCTGCATGCAGAGAGCTGCCATTCGTTCGATGTGTTCCATGGGGAGGGGAGCTACAGGGTCATAGGGAAAAAAGAAAGAAATGGTGATTGAAGAAGAAGCCACCATACACAAAGCATAAGTTTTTTTTAAATCAGCACAAGAGACATCACTTATATTAAATCAGAAGTTCCCTTGTGCTGGCCAACTGTACAGCCTGAAATGTGAAGTCCTGTGAGGGACGGGCAGGGCTCAGGACTTCAAATGGGCAGCTGGCACCAGTCACTTCTCATTAAAGTGTTACTAAACCCAAGACTTTGCAGTCACTATATCTGGTCTCCCACAGTACACAGAACATGGAAGTGCAATTTTTTTTAGTAAATATAAACTGCTAAATACCTTTTCTCATCAGCAATTAGAGCAGTCTTGTTACTTCTATCAGTGTCCAGCAGAGCACGTTAAAGCTTGTAGAAGTTTTCGTTTTGCTCCAGGAGGATGCAGAACCCCTGACCTCTGTCTGGACAGTGCTGATTGGCCCTGTGCTGATCACGTGCACTCTCCCGTGAAAAAAAGAAAAACCTCTCTAGCAATACACACCAAACTGAGCATGTGCAGAGTGACTCCACATGATATGTCTTATCAGGAGATAAGAGGGGGACACTGGAAGAATGGGAGGATCAGAGAAGACAGGATCAAAACAGCCTTTTTACATAATGCAGAGGAATAACCCCTTAGGTTCCACAGTGAGTATAACACGCATGCTTTACCGCAGACTGATTTTACTGTTGTGGGTTTAGTAACACTCTAAATGTAAGTATTCTTCGTTGTGTGAATTTTCTTTTTTTTTAATAAAAAAAACTACCTAAATTTAGGCTTTACTGAACAATATTTACAAAAACACATGATCTCCAGTCATTTATACTGATCTATGTGCATTATTTGCTAAAAACAATATTTATGTTGCCAACAAACGCATCACTATCCATTACCCTTTGTTGTAAGTACTGTGTGTGAAACAACCACTCACTCTTTCCTTTGGGTTTCTGCTTGTTTGCTGCTTTGTTCCCTCCTGTGATGGCCAGGAGCTCGGCTTCCAAACCTGCGTCATCGTCAGAGTCGCCATCTTCAGGAAAACCCAGGAGAAAGGGGGCCTGTGTGGGAGACAGAGAAGATACTAATTAGCAAGAGAGACCAAGAGCTGCTGAAATCAGTACATAGTTGACATCCAGTTCAGGTTGATATCCTTGCACGTGAGGCATCCTCTTCCTGCTTCCCAAGACTTCCTGCACCTCCTATCCTCTGAACTCCCTACCCTAATCTGTCCAGCTATCTCCTACTGCAGGGGTGGGCATCTGTGGCCCTCCAGCTGTTGTAGAACTACAAGTCCCATGAGGCATTGCAAAACTGACAGTTACAAGCATGACTCCCAAAGGCAGAGGCATGATGGGACTTGTAGTTCACCGATAGCTGGAGGGCCACAGTTGCCCACCCCTGTCCTACTCTGTCCTTCTGTAGGTGATCCCTGAAAACTCATCTCTTCAGAGAAGCCTATTCCACCTCAACCTGAAATTTCACATCTGCCATGAATCCATCCTTCTCGGGTATTACCTTTTGTATTACCGTATTTTCCGGCGTATAAGACGACCCCCCTACTTTTCCTGCTAAAATGTAGTGTTTGGGCTATATTCGCCGTATAAGACTACCCCTCTTCCAATGCACACCAGTGGAAGGAATAGTGCCCCATCATTGGTATCAGTGGGAGGAATAGTGCCCCATCATTGGTATCAGTGGGAGGAATAGTGCCCCATCATTGGTATCAGGGGGAGGAATAGTGCCCCATCATTGGTATCAGGGGGAGGAATAGTGCCCCATCATTGGTATCAGTGGGAGGAATAGTGCCCCATCATTGGTATCAGTGGCAGGAATAGTGCCCCATCATTAGTATCAGTGGGAGGAATAGTGCCCCATCATTGGTGTCAGTGGGGGGTGGAATAGTGCCCCATCATTGGTGTCAGTGGGGGGTGGAATAGTGCCCCATCATTGGTGTCAGTGGGGGGAGGGAGGAATAGTGCCCCATCATTGGTGTCAGTGGGGGGGGGGGGGGGGATAGTGCCCCATCGTTGGTGTCAGTGAGAGGAATAATGCCCCATCATTAGTATCAGTGACACCAATGATGGGGCACTATTCCTCCCACTGACACCAATTACACTTGCTGACCGATGTTCTAGTATGGTGCTGCTGCAGTCAGCATATGTGGTTGCAGCAGCACCTCTACACTGCACACTAACCGGCAGCTCCTTCACTTGATTTTCGCGGGGCCGCTCGGCTCCGCCCCCTCACCAGTGATTGGCCGCCTGTGTTCCTTTCCTGAGCTACAGTTCTGGTGGCCAATCACCGGTGAGGAGGCGGAGCCGAGCAGCCGCGCTAACATCCAGTGGCAGAACTGAAGGAGCAGCCGCGCTTCCTGGACCGGATCGTCGTGGGACCAGATCCAGGTAAGAAACAGCAGCCCCTGCCCACCCCTGTACTTAGTGTCCCTTCTGTTGGAAGGGGGGGGGGGGGCGGCGGCACCGCGCCGCCCCCTAAAAAGTGTCAGTATGCCGTATACCGGCGTATAAGACGACCCCCGACTTTTGAGAGGATTTTCAAGGGGTAAAAAGTCGTCTTATACACCGGAAAATACGGTACTTACCCCTCCTTTTAGAAGGTATTCTCTCCAGAGCAGGGCCCTCTGAACCTTCTTGTCTTGAATTCCTTTATTTTGTAAAGATCTGTGCAAATTATTGATGTTATATAAATACTATATTATATTAATAATAAGCTGCGTCCTCCACATCACACTGTCAGCACTACCAACATAGTTAGTCTGGCTGAAAAAAGACAAAAGTCCAGCCATTTCAACCATTAAAGAAAAAAAAAAAGTTATAATCCTACACCCACAGTTGCTCCAGAGGAAGGCAAAAAAAAAACAGCAAAGCATGATCCAATTTGCTCCTGCTGGGAAAAAAATTGTGAATATGAATATGCTAATACCAATAATCCCAAAAGTATATATCACACAAATATATAAAAAAAAAAAAGTCCAAAAACTTTCCCCAAAAAGTGTAAAAAACTGTGAATATGAATATGCTAATACCAATAATCCCAAAAGTATATATCACACAAATATATTAAAAAAAAAAAAAAAGTCGAACAATAGATAAGAAATAAAATTAAATAAATATATTATAAAAAGAAATATAATATTATAAAAAGTCACTCTGTGCCAACTTCAATCATCAATCTTTATATTCAGCCTTTCAATGGCTCACAAAGAAACCTCAACATACAAGAAAAATCACATAGTGCATTATCTTAAGTAAAATATAAATAAAACAAATGTGATAAACGCAAACAACCATGTGTGATCACAAATAGTGAGAAAAGTGAAAGTGTCAAAACAGTGCCAGTGAATCAATGGAGTTGAGTTGTTTGCATTTATCACATTTGTTTTTTTTATATTTTACTTAAAAAGAAAAATGACATAGTGCATTATCTTAAGTAAAATATAAAAAAAACAAATGTGATAAACGCAAACATTCACATTTGTTTTATTTATATTTTACTTAAGATAATGCACTATGTGATTTTTCTTTTATGTTGAGGTTTCTTTGTGAGCCATTGAAAGGCTGAATATGAAGATTGATGATTGAAGTTGGCACAGAGTGACTTTTTATAATATTATATTTCTTTTTATATTATATTTATTTAATTTTATTTCTTATCTATTTTTGGACTTTTTTTTTTTTTTTTAATATATTTGCGTGATAAATACTTTTGGGTTTATTAGTATTAGCATATTCATATTCACAGTTTTTTACACTTTTTTGGGGAAAGTGTATCCTTATGCTATTTATAGCCTTATTGTTTTTAATTATTTAAGGGATACCGTAAAATTCACTCAAATTCATTCATATTATAGGGGAAAAAATTACTTCATAATCCCCCGAGAGGCAATCGGACATTACCTGGATCAACTTTACCTATATTATTATTATTATTATACAGTATTTATATAGCGCCAAAGGGTTTGCTCAGCACTGTACAATAGCAAGGGGGACAGAACATGAGACAAGACAGAAACAATACAATACAATACACAAGGGGTTCGAGGGCCCTACTCCTTGGAGCTTACAATCTAGGAGGGAGGGGAAAGTGGTACAGGAGGAAATGGCTGTGGGGGATGGAGTGGTGGGAGGAGCTGTTAGGTGAGGGTGGGGTAGGCTTCCCTGAAGAGGTGGGTCTTCAGGGTGCGCCTGAAGGTGATGAGGGTAGGTGACAGTCTGATGGATTGGGGTAGGGAATTCCAGAGGATGGGGGAAGTCCTGGAGAAATCCTGCAATCGGGCGTGGGAGGAGGAGACCAGGGAGCTAGAGAGTAGGAAGTCCTGTGTATAATATAGAAAAGCATTTAAAGCTTGCAATGAGTCAGGAGAGCGAGACTGGTACAGAACTGCTGCTACATTAAGACATACTAAGGAGGTCCTTGTGCTCGGACTTTCGTCCCATGCATCATTTCATCTATGGGTCACAAACTGTCCACCTTGGATGCCATGGCTTCTGAATTCCGATCTCTGTTCCATGCTTTATACAATTTGGACCCAACACCCAGCCAGGATGCTGAACAAGTCCCCTCCTCAGATATCCGCTTCTACTTTGCGTCCTCAAGAAACCATCTCTCCCTCCCTCTATCCGTAATCAATTGGATTCCCCAATTACAGACCCCTTTGTGATCCCTTACATTTCCCAAGGCCCTGCCAGGGAGAGGGGTGACCATGATTGTCCCATTTTCCTTCCCTTACCCTCCCCCTCTGGTCCTATCATAATCATCCCCTCTTTCTCTTCTTCTCTCCTACTTTGTTCCCACTCCCTTACTTTTTCCACTCTACATAACCCCTTCCTGGGGCAATGGGTATCTTACCTGTTAAGACCATGGTTTTTTTTCCCCCCCACTTGTGGCCCAGTGTTCCCCCTCCTCTTTGTTTTTACTTTCCTGTATCACTCGATTTAGTTTTATGGAATAACTACGAGGGGTGACTGAAAAGTTCTCGGCCTACCCATGAAGCATTTGTCTTAGCCCAGTTTTATTTTTGCTACTCATAGTACACATCTTTGCAACATTCCATACCAAATTTCTCACAAATAGCTTTTTCTTTGTTCAGTTATTGAAGACTGAAGCGCAGAAGGTCACCATTGTCTGACAGATGAAGAAAGTGAGCAAAGTTACTGTTATCCAATACCTGCTGAAAAAGGGAATGAGTGGACAGGACATCCACAAGGACATGATGGAAACATTAGGGGTGGATTCCCCTTCCTATTCCACCGTTAAAAAGAGGGTGGCAGAATTCAAGAGGGGGAACCCCTCTGTCCAAGATGCCCCTCGCAGTGGAAGGCCAGCAACTGCCTGTACGGAGGAAAACATCACAGCAATCCAGGATCTCGTAACGGCAGACAGGCGTGTGACAGCACGTTTCATTGCAGGGAAAGTGGGCATATCCCAGGAACGTGTTGGAGAAAGTGAGCAAACGTTCTGTTATCCAATACCTGCTGTCTGTTGCGTTTGTTTTCAACAGTCAACATTCTCAGGACCCACCGACTTGACACCTTGCGCATGTCCAGCACTACTGTTAAAATATGTCCAACACATTCCTGGAATATGCCCACTTTCTCTGCGATGAAACGTTCTGTTACACGCCTGTCTGCCGTTACGAGATCCTGGATTGCTGTGAGGTTTTCCTCCGTACAGGCAGTTGCTGGCCTTCCACTGTGAGGGGCATCTTGGACAGAGGGGTTCCCCCTCTTAAATTCCACCCACTTAACGGTGGAATAGGAAGGGGAATCCTCCCGTTTCCATCATGTACTTCTGGATGTCCTGTCCACTCATTCCCTTTTTCGGGAGGTATTGGATAACAGAACGTTTGCTCACTTTCTCCATCTTTCAGACAATGGTGACCTTCTGCGCTTCAGTCTTCAATAACTGAAACAAAGAAAAAGCTATTTGTGAGAAATTTGGTATGGAACCTTGCAAAGATGTGTACTACGAGTAGCAAAAATAAAATTGGGCTAAGACAAATGCTTCATGGGTAGGCCGAGAACTTTTCAGTTGCCCCTCGTATATAATGAGCTTACAATATACTACAGTGTATGCTACTCCTCATAATAATGTTCTCCACTGGAATTCACTTTTGTAATATTAGTCTCAGTGAATGTTCATTACTACTAGAGATGAGCGAATTATTAAAAAATTCGATTCGGCTGATTCGCCGAATTCGCGGAATAAATTCGATTCGAGGCGAATATATTCGCTGCGAATTTAACTTATAAAAAGGGTGTTTCTAGGCTTCAGAGAGCCTTTATATTAGTGCAGAACACTGTACCTTTAATTTAAATGCCCTTGGAGTCTGCTGGGGAAGAGAAATAATACTGTCAGTCAGTATGACATGCAGATGAGTGCCGTCGATCTTAGAATCACCGCACACTTCACTCATTTGGGCAGTCACGGGGCCAAAACCAGAGTGTGGAGCCACAGTGTGGCGGTGGAGGCAGCAGCAATGGGAGGCCATACAGCACCCTATGAGAAAATGGAATCCACCAGCAGTGTGAGGAGACCTGAAAGTGGCACATGGCAGAGTGTGGCGATGGAGACAGCAGCAATGGGAGGCCGTACAGGGACCCATGACACACTCTGGACCTGGCAGCAGCATGAGGAGGCGGTACAGGGGCCCATGACAGATTACGGGCCTGGCAGCAGCAGTGGGCGGGCGGTGGATGCAGCAGTATTCGGAAGCCAAACACAGGCCTCGGTTAAAAAGCGGAAGCCGTCAGCAGCGTGAGCAGACGACAGAGGCACATGGCGCAGGGTGGCGGTGGAGGCAGCAGCAATGGAAGGCCATACAGCACCCTATCACAAAATGGAACCCACCAACAGTGTAAGGAGACCTGAAAGTGGCACATGGCGCAGGGTGGCGGTGGAGGCAGCAGTATTCGGAAGCCATACACAGGCCTAGGTTAAAAAGCGGAAGCCGTCAGCAGCGTGAGCAGATGACAGAGACACATGGCGCAGGGTGGCGGTGGATGCAGCAGTAGTCGGAAGCCAAACACAGGCCTCGGTTAAAAAGCGGAAGCCGTCAGCAGCGTGAGCAGACGACAGAGGCACATGGCGCAGGGTGGCGGTGGAGGCAGCAGCAATGGGAGGCCATACAGCACCCTATGACAAAATGGAACCCACCAGCAGTGTGAGGAGACCTGAAAGTGGCACATGGCAGAGTGTGGCGATGGAGACAGCAGCAATGGGAGGCCGTACAGGGACCCATGACACACTCTGGACCTGGCAGCAGCATGAGGAGGCGGTACAGGGGCCCATGACAGATTACGGGCCTGGCAGCAGCATGAGGAGTCGGTACGGGGGCCCATGGCAGATTACGGGCCTGGCAGCAGCATGAGGAGGCGGTACAGGGGCCCATGGCAGAGTGGCGGAGCGTAAGCAGCTAAAATTGAAGGCCATACAGAGGCCTATGTTAAAAAGTCCCCCCAGCAGCAGCGTGAGCAGACGACAGAGGCACATGGCGCAGGGTGGCGGTGGAGGCAGCAGCAATGGAAGGCCATACAGCACCCTATCACAAAATGGAACCCACCAACAGTGTAAGGAGACCTGAAAGTGGCACATGGCAGAGTCTGGCGATGAAGTCAGCAGCAATGGGAGGCCGTACAGGGACCCATGACACACTCTGGACCTGGCAGCAGCAAGAGGAGGCGGTACAGGGGCCCATGGCAGAGTGGCGAAGCGTAAGCAGCTTAAATTGAAGGCCATACAGAGGCCTATGTTAAAAATAATAACATGTTTGGGGCATGATTCATGGCGGATTTAGTCAGTTGTGTCAGGAACTGGTGGTTTGAAATCCAGACTAATCCACGCCTGATTCATTTTCACAAACGTGAGTCTCTCCACACTTTGGGTGGACAGTCGTGTCCTCCGCGGAGTTACAATACCTCCTGCCGCACTAAACACGCGCTCCGATGCCACGCTACTGGCCGGGCATGACAGCCTTTCAAGGGCAAATTCAGCTAGTTGGGGCCAAAGGTCAAGTTTCATTGCCCAGTAGTCAAGGGGATTGTCTACCTCGGTTGGCAGGGTGCTGTCCAAGTAGGCCCGAGCCTGTTGTTTGAGGTCCTGCTCCAGGTCCACCTGATGCTGCTGCTGCTGCGGCTGGTTAGTAGTTTCCTCACTGCGCTGGTGAAGAAAGCTACTCATCATCGACTGCAGACTGAGGCAGCCGCTGCTGGTGGAGCTGCCACTGCTCCTACCACCCCACCCCTCCCCTGCTGCCATGGCAGCGGAACGCGAGCGCACAGGGCCCACAGTGTCTGAGGATGGACGTTGGCGCAGAAAGGCAGAGACCAACTGACTACATAGGTGGTTTTTATAGTACTTTATTTTGGCCTCCCTCTCAGCAGGTGTGAAAAAGGCCACCATTTTTGAATGGTAGCGAGGGTCCAACAAGGTGGACAGCCAAAAGTCATCCCTCTGTCTGATGGTTATTATTCGGCTGTCGCTACGCAAGCAACCGAGCATGCTATGGGCCATTTGTGCCAAGGAATGCGAGGGACTCCCTGCCTCCATCTCCACAGCATACTGCCACGGTGCGTCTGGGTCCTCTGTCTCCTCCTCCTCCTCTACCAGATGCTCCTGCTCCTCCACTCCTGTCCGCTAAGTGGAAAAACCACCCATTTCACTCAATAATTCCTGAGCACCAATGTCCTCCTCTACCTCCTCCTCTTCTTCCTGTCCTGCCCCCACAGGGGTCATGTGGCGTTGAGATCTGTGCGCCACGTCTACCGCACCCTGACCAGCCATTGTTAACAGCATTTGTTCCAGGACGTGCAACAGAGGAATGACGTCGTTCATCCCATAGTCCTGCCGACTCACGAATAGCGTGGCCTCCTCAAAGGGCCTGAGCAAGCGGCAGGTGTCACGCATGAGCTGCCAATGGCTGACATCTAAGTTACACAGGGGAGTACCTTTATCCGCTTGTAACATCAGGAAATCGGTGATGGCCTTTCGCTGTTCGTAAAGGCGGTCTAACATATGTAGGGTTGAATTCCACCTTGTTGCAACGTCGCAGATCAGGCGATGCTGTGGAATTCCGTTCTGCCGCTGCAGCTTAAGGAGGGTGTGCTTTGCGGTGTAGGAATGGCTGAAATGCATGCAAAGTTTACGTGACATTTTAAGGATGTCTTGCAGTGGGATGGTGGATTTTAGGAACCGCTTGACAACCAGATTGAACACGTGAGCCATGCATGGCGCATGGCACAACCTTCCTTGACGCAGAGCAGACACCATGTTCTTTCCGTTGTCGGTCAACATGGTTCCGATTTTCAGTTTGCGCGGAGACAGCCATCTGTCGATTTCTCTGTTCATTACACTCAGAAGTTCCTCCCCTGTGTGACTACGTTCGCCAAGGCATACCAGGTGCAGCACAGCGTGACACCGTTGCACCCTGCACATGTGATATGCCGGTCGGGTAATGGGACTTGGCACGGGGGTGGCGGCTGAGGACACGGCGAAAGAAGAGGTGGTAGAGGCGGACATCTTTGCTGGACCAAGGACGTGCAAACGTGGAGGCAAAAGCGGCGTGACCTGTCCAAGTTGCTGGTGCGGCTGTGCCGGCACCACGTTCACCCAGTGGGCCGTAAATGACATGTACTGTCCCTGACCGTAGTTACAGCTCCACACGTCGGCGCTGCCGTGCACTTTGGCAGAGACCGACATGCTCAAAGACTGGCCCACCATCTCTTCTACATGTGAATGCAGGGCTGGCACTGCCTTTTTGGCGAAGAAATGACGGCTTGGCACTCTCCACCGCGGCTCGGCACAAGCCATCATTTCTCGGAAAGGTGCTGAGTCCACCACTTGGAAAGGGAGGGACTGCAGCACCAGCAACTTGGACAGGAGGACGTTCAGCTTCTGCACCGTCGGGTGCGTGCTCGCAAACTGTTATCTCTTGGAAACGGATTCCAAGAAAGACTGCTGACGGAATCCGTGAAGAGGAGTAGCAGGAGAAGGAGCATCTGAACGAGCGGAAGATGCCAACGAGCGACAACTCCCCTCAGCAGAGGTGTTGGAGCCTTGACTGGCTGATAGAGGGCGATTGACGTCGGGTGACGGAGCAAGTAACGGAGCGGGTGATGGAGCGGGGGCTGGGGCAGGCAGAACCGCCGTATCTTTGTCACGGTTTTCCCAGGCCACCGAATGGCGACGCTGCATATGCTGACGCAACGCTGTAGTCCCAACATGGGCCCCCTGGCCACGCTTGACTTTCTGGCCACATAGTCGACATACGGCTACGTTTACTTCCTCGGGCGGCTTGACGAAAAATTGCCACACCGCCGAGTAGGAAACTTTGCCCCCGCTACTCCTCACTGGCTGATTGCTACTTCCTCCGTGCACACCGGCACCACTACTGGCCGTGGTGGTAGGCTGCAGTGGAGCTGGTGCTCTACTCCGTGGCCGTTTGCCTCCACTGACACTGCTGCGACCCTGCTGCCTCCTGGGCAACCCACCGACTGTTTTGCTCGCTGCCAAGCTGGCACCCTCTTCTCCTGATGATGCGGAAGCAATAGCCTGATGACGACGAGGCTGCCAAGTGCGATCAGCCTCATCATCATCAATTAGGGTCTCCGCGTCACTACTAGCCCCCTCGGCTGCGTGTGGGTCAGGAGACAGACCTGTCTCTAGACCGGCTACCGAGCCACTCTCCTCGCCACTACTTCTTCGCCTGGCTGCTGAAGAGGCGGATGTCTCCCCCCGTTCCTGACCGCCCTCTGTTAGCTCTTCCTCACTGTACAGTGGGGCTGAGCCCACAGCATGCGATACTTTGCTTGGTGAGGGAACACCAAGGACAGGGGCAGGTAGAGGACACGTGATTTCAGTGGGCTTGCTCCCGGGCCATGCCAACTAACGGTTGTGTCTGACGTACCCACCGACCGTTGGCTGTAGGTGTCAGAGGTGACCTGGGAAGAGGAAGACGACCGAGTCAACCAATCGATGACGGCAGGGTTGTCAGTGGAGACACGACCGCTGGATGACACCGGGAGCACTGGTCTCTGGCTGCGACTAGTGCTGCCTCGACCCCTTCCTCTGCTGCCACGTGTGCTCGCTCCCGAAACATTGCCTCCTCTGCCACTCCTCTGCGTGTTGTCTGACATACTCTTTAATTCAATAAGCACCCCAAACATAAAACAGGATTTAACTCTTTGAACGTACAATAATGGTTGTGAAGCAGAAAGTAACGATTCTGTGTCCCTGAGTAACGATTCTGTGTCCCTCAGTAACGATTCTGTGTCCCTCAGTAACGATTCTGTGTCCCTCAGTAACGATTCTGTGTCCCTCAGTAACGATTCTGTGTCCCTGAGTAACGATTCTGTGTCCCTGAGTAACGATTCTGTGTCCCTGAGTAACAATTCTGTGTCCCTGAGTAACAATTCTGTGTCCCTGAGTAACAATTCTGTGTCTGCCCCTGAGTAACAATTCTGTGTCTGCCCCTGAGTAACAATTCTGTGTCCCTGAGTAACAATTCTGTGTCCCTGAGTAACAATTCTGTGTCCCTGAGTAACGATTCTGTGTCCCTGAGTAACGATTCTGTGTCCCTGAGTAACGATTCTGTGGCCCTAAAGTCTCTGTGGCCCTAACTCTGTCCCTAATACAGACAGGTCTGTCTCTCTTGAATGACCGGAGGCTAATGGAGAATTCTAAGATGGCCGCGATTTATAGCTCCACCATTACACAGTGCTGGCTGGCTGGCTGCTGATTGGCTAATGCGATCACATGTCATGAATGAATGCATTATGGGTCAGCGCGCCTTGTCTGCGCGCCTTCCCAGAGATCCCTGCTCCGTCGCCACACATGTCGCCGCCATTTTTGGGAAAATTCGTGCATCCGAAGTTTGCTAATTTTCGGATTCGGCGCGAATCGAATTTTTCCTAATCTTCGAAACGAATTCCACTTCGTCATGTTCGATTCGCTCATCTCTAATTACTACGCTCCAGGACTGAGATGTCTTCCGATCTTTTATTATGTGTTTACTACTTTTGAAGTTATGAATCTTCTTCACATGATATTGTACCAATACTGTGACTGTTTGTATATTATCAGTTTCTGTATTTCATATAACCTTTGCTAAATTAAAGCGGAGCTCCACCCAAAAGGGGAAGTTCCGCTTTAAGGACTGGTCCCCTGCTCCCCATTAACCACTTGCCTACAGCGCACTTATACCCCCTTCCTGCCCAGGCCAATTTCCACTTCCTGCCCAGGCCAATTTCCACTTCCTGCCCAGGCCAATTTCCAGCTTTCAGCGCTGTCACACTTTGAATAACAATTTGCGCGGTCATGCAACACTGTACCCATATAAAATTTTTATCTTTTTTTGTGACAGATATAGCTTTATTTTGGTGGTATTTAATCACCTCTGGGTTTTTTTGTTTTTTCTTAAACCAAAAACCACTGAAAATTTTGAAAAAAAATGTTTTTTCTTAGTTTTTGTTATAAAATTTTGTAAATAAGTGATTTTACTCCTTCACTGATGTGCGCTAATGAGGCTGCACTGATGAGGAGGCACTGGTAGGTGGCACTGATGGGCATTAACAGGCATCACTGATGGGCACTGAAAGGCAGCACTGATTGGCAGCACTGACTGGCACTGATGGGTGACACTGAAAGGCAGCTCAGATGGGCACTGATATGTGGCATTGATGTGCACTGGCACGAGGCACTGATGGACACTGACAGGTGGCACTGCTGGGGCTACACTGATCATCAGAGCCCTGATGATCAGTGTACATGTCCCCTCCACGGAAAGCCGATTACCGGCTCTCCTCTGTCAGCATGACAGCTCGAGAGGAGAGAAATGCCGATAACCGGCATTTCCCTGTTTACATGTGATCAGCTGTGATTGAACACAGCTGATCACATGACCGAGCCGACATCTCCGGCTCTTTCCGTGATCGATGATCCACTGTGTCCGAGGGACACAGCGCACTGCCGATCGCCGCGCTGCACGCTCCCTGAGCCGCGCATGTGCAGTGAGAATGGGAGGACGTCATATGACGTCCTCTCAGAACGAGAGAACCACCTTGTGCCCGTCATATTACTATATGGCGGGTGGGAGGTGGTTAAGGATTGGCACCTTTGGGGAGCGGGTACCCGAATTTGACACGTACCCGCTCCTACTTCCGGTCTGATCACCTAGGCGATCGGAAGGTGTCCTCCCTCCCTGCAGTCTTCTGGGACACGTGACAGGTCCCAGAAGACTATAGGACCATTCACGAAGCGCAGCGCTACTTGCACATGTGCAGTGGGAACCCGGCTGTGAAGCTGCAAGCTATCACAGCCGGGTGCCCACACTGAAGATGCCAGCCTCCTGGAATACAGGACGGCCGGTGAAACGGGCTGCGGGGGACACACCATGGGACCGAGGGACAGGTAAGTGGCTGTTTTTAAAAGTCAGCAGCTACAGTTTCTGTAGCTGCTGACTTTTATTTCTTGATAGGTTGAGTAGAACTCCGCTTTAAAGAATCACAAAAAAAAAAAAAAAGGCATACTAAGGAGCAGGTGGGCACTCAAGTACCAAAAACAACTTACTCCATGTGATCTAATAAAAAAACAAATATTTGTTGGACAAATGTCACACGCAATCATGCATGCTCAATGAATATTGTCCATAATTTCTCTAACAGAGGAATTCCTATGATCAGCAGCTCCATCTAGTGTGTAAGGGGTCAATTCACTAAAGGTTATTGCTTGCAATATGAAGGTCACATGACTCATTTTTCAGAAATAGCGCATTAGATAATAAGGGAGTCGATTCATCAAATTAAATATAGAATGTGAGGTAAATGCAGCACATTTGTTAAAATAGATAAATACTGCAAACAAACATGAGATAAATCATTAAAGTCAATTCACTAAGTGCTCATGTACACGGGGCGTTTGGAAAACTCTTCTGAACGATGGAAACTGCCAAAAAATGTAGGTTAAAAAACATCAGTTTAGCCGCGTTTGCATACCACGTTTATGTGTGTTAGCATTTAAAAGCGTTTTTAAAACATAACTTCAAGAGACCTTCCAAAATGCCCAGAATGCACTGAAAAATAGTAAAAAAAAAAAAAAGAAACTATTTCAGACATTTTGAGAGGAATAGAGAGAGCAGAAGCAGAGAGAGCAGTATGTGTTGAGATGACCGGTATCTTCTGGTTGTATTCACTATGGATCCCATCATTATTATTATTATTATTATACCGTATTTATAAAGCGCCAATAGTTCGCTCAGCGCTGTACATTACAAAGGGGGACAGAACATGTGACAGAACAATACCAATACAATGCAAAACATGAGGGGACCGAGGGCCCTGCTCTTTCGAGCTTACAATCTAGAAGCATGAGCATAATGCGGCGCATTCTACCATTTTTTATGCGCAAAACCTGGAACTGACTGCGCTGGTGTACCGGGTCCATTTGAATACATGGAAAACGTTTTGCATGCATTTCTGATGATAAAGAAAGACTCTGGACAGGGAACAGTTAAAAAACGCTTCTAATCGCAAACGCTTATAAACGTGGTTAACCGTGTTTACAAGCGTTTGAAACGCCGGTAAAAATCTACTTCTGAACGCAAGTTTGGTGCGTTCAAAAAAATTACTGTAAACGACTCTGTGTACATGGACACATAGGGAAAACTTAGGGAGAGTTCAGGGGCTGCTGAAAAAAAACCGCTGAACAGCCCCTGAACGTCAGTTTAGCAGCTGCAGTGTACATGAGCCCTAAAAAAACAAAAACAAAAAAAACAAAAAACACACCTTCGCTGTCACCTTGTGTTTGCTGGCGGTATTTTAGAAATGTACAAAATAACAATTACAGGAAACTCTACTGGCCAGAAAAGTATAAAAGTATCAGTGTGAAAATGTTCTCCTCTGAGCTAAGGAATGAAAATAATTTGTAACATTTCACCAGGAGATCGTTTTGTGAATGAAAGCACACTAGAATATTTTCATAGTTTCACAATATTGCTGTGTGCTTTTTGGTGCAGTGTTAGCCTGCAAAAAAAAATAAAAAGATGTGAAAAGACAAAACACCAAAAATAAATTGCAAAACATAAAATTTAACGCATTCGGTAAATAATGCAAATTTTTTCGTGAATTGACTACTTTTGCAATAAATACTGAGTTATTTTAACTCAAAAATTCATGCGGTATTTATCTCTTAGTGAACTGACCCCAATATACGATATATTTTCTCAATTAGGCATTTCAGAAAGCTATACTGTATTGTGGCCATTAGACAGAGCTCACAATATAGAGCTAGTCAAAACTTTTTTTTTTTTTAATTTTGGATCCAGCAAGGGAGGGTTATAACCCCTTTCAGATTTTTTTTCACCATCTGTGGCCCATTGGGGAGATTTCCCTTCACTTCCTGTCCCATAGCCAAACAAGAAGTGAGAGGAAATCCATGCAAATTAAGGGAATACCTTGAGGACCCCCAGGTCACTAGAACTAGTGCCCCATTGGAAGATTTCCCCTCTATTACTTTTTACGAGACAACCCAAAATTTGTGATTTTATTTTACTTTCTAAGTTAATGGTAAACAGGACAAATATAGAGGGTGAATCTCCCTATAGGGGACACAGACAGCAACAAAAACCTGACAGGGGTTCTAATCCCTCTCTACTCCATCCAAAACTAAAAAAACAAGTTTTGCCTTTAGTTATACTTTAGTCTATTACAGAAATTACAGCCAGAATTCAATGATCATGTGTGTGAAATTCATCCAATGAATGTTCTATAAGACCCCATGTTTCCTGGCAGTGACGCTATACATGCCATGATGGTTGAGAGGGCTCCGCTGGGGCACTGTCCAAGATAAGGGGCCACCCTGGGTAAGTGGCTTTGCTGGGCGCTATCCTAGGTAATGGCTTCACTATGGATAAGGGGTGTCATCCTGGGTAAGCGGCTCTGTCCCTGGCAAAGGGCACCGTCCCAAGTAAAGGGCTCCACTGGGGGCTGTCCATGGTAATGGGCTCCACCAAGGCGCTGTTCCAAGTAAAGGGCTCCGCTGGGGCACTGTCGATGATAAGGGGCTCTATCCCTCCTAACAAGCTCTGCCAGAGTGTCATCCTGGTTAAGGAGCTCCGCAGGGGTGCTGTCCTGGGTAAAGGGCTGTGCTGGGGCAGCACAGTGGCTAAATGGTTAGCACTTCCGCCTGGCAGTACTCGGGTCGTTGGTTCGAATCTTAACCATGGCACCACCTGCCTGGAGTTTGCATGTTCTCCCTGTGCCTGCGTGAGTTTCCTCTGGGTACCCCAGTTTCCTCCCACACTCCAAAGACATGCTGGTAGGTGAATAAGATCCTGTCTAAATTGTCCCTAGTATGTGTATGTATGAATGTAAGTTAGGGACCTTAGATTGTACGCCCCTTGAGGGTTAGGGACTGATGTGAATGTACAATATATATGTAAAGCGCTCCGTAAATTGATGGCGCTATATCAGTTAATAAATACTATAAATAAATAAATACTATAAATAAATACTATGGGTAAAATAAATAAATACTATGGGTAAGGGGTGCCATCTTAGGTGAGGGGCTCCATCAGGGCTCTGTCCCTCATAAGAAGGGGCGGAATCAAGGGTAAGGGGCTGCATTGGGGTGCTGTCCCTCGTAAGAAGCTCTGCCAGGGTGCCATCTTCGGTAAGCGTCTCTGCGGAGACGCTGTCCTGGGTAAAGGGCTTCACTATGGATAAGGGGTGCCATCCCAAGTAAAGGGCTCCACAGGGGAGCTGTTCCTCATAAGAAGCTCTGTCAGGGTGGCATCTTGGGTAAAGGGCTCCACTATGGGTAAGGGGTGCCATCCCAAGTAAAGGGCTCCACAGGGGAGCTGTTCCTCATAAGAAGCTCTGTCAGGGTGGCATCTTGGGTAAAGGGCTCCACTATGGGTAAGGGGAGCTGTCCTGGGTGAGGGGCTCTGTCCCTGATAAGGGGTGCCATCCCAGACAAAGAACTCTGCTGGGAACCATGCTGGGTAAGGATCTCTGCTGGGGCGCTGTCCTGTGTAAAGGACTCCCCTATGGATAAGGGGTGCCATCCCAAGTAAAAGGCTCCTCCAGGGTTAAGTCAAGGATAAGAGGCTCCACCAGGGAGCTGTCCCTCATAAGAAGCTCTGCCAGGGTGCGATCTTGGGTAAGGGGCTCTGTCCTAGGTAAAGAGCTCCACTATGGGTAAGTGGTGCTATCCTGGGTGAGGGGCTCTGTCCATGATAAGGGGTGCCACCCCAGACAAAGAACTCTGCTGGGGACCATGTTGAGTAAGGAGCTCCGCTGGGGCGCTGTCCTGTGTAAAGGACTCCACTATGGATAAGGGGTGCCATCCCAAGTAAAGGGCTTCGCTAAGGCGCCATCAAGGATAATGGGCTCCACCAGGGAGCTGTACCTCGTATGAAGCTCTGTCAGGGAGCCATCTTGGGTAAGGGGCTTTGTCCTGGGTAAAGGGCTCCACTATGGGTAAGGGGATTTGTCCCAGAAAAGGGGTGCCATCCCAAAGAACTCTGCTGGGGACCATCCATGGTAAAGGGCTTCACTATGGATAAGGGGTGCCAACCCAAGTAAAGGGCTTCGCTAAGGCGCCATCAAGGATAATGGGCTCCACCGGGGAGCTGTCCCTCATAAGCTCTGCCAGGGTGCGCTGTCCTGGGTAAAGGGCGCCACTATGGGTAAGGGGTGCAATCCAAAGTAAAGGGCTCTGCCGGGGTTCCGTCAAGGACAAGTGAGATCCACCGGGGAGCTGCCCCTTGTAGGAAGCTCTGCCAGGGTGCTATCCTGGGTGAGGGGCTCTGTCCCTGATATAAGGGGTCCCATCCCAGGCAAAGAACTCTGGTGGGGACCACCCATGGTAAAGGGTTCCGCCAAGGATAAGGGGCTCCTCTGGGGAGTTGTCCCTCATAAGAAGCTCTGCCAGGGTGCCATCCTGGATAAGGAGCTCCACTGGGGCGCAGTCCTGGGTAGAGGGCACCATCCCAGGTGAGGGACTCAACTGGGGCGCCATCAAGAATAAGCGGCTCCTCCGGGGTGCTGTCCACTATTGGTAAGGAGTGCCATGCCGGGTGAGAGACTCCGCTGAGGCGCCGTCCCTAATAAGGGGGGTCCGGCAGAGTACTGTCCTGTGTAAAGGACTCCACTATGGATAAGGAGTGCCATCCCAAGTAAAGGGCTCTGCTGGGGTGCCGTCAAGGATAACGGGCTCCACCAGGGAGCTGTACCTCATATGATGCTCTGTCAGGGAGCCATCTTGGGTAAGGGGCTTTGTCCTGGGTAAAGGGCTCCACTATGGGTAAGGGGATTTGTCCCAGAAAAGGGGTGCCATCCCAAAGAACTCTGCTGGGGGCCATCCATGGTAAAGGGCTTCACTATGGATAAGGGGTGCCAACCCAAGTAAAGGGCTTCGCTAAGGCGCCATCAAGGATAATAGGCTCCACCGGGGAGCTGTCCCTCATAAGCTCTGCCAGGGTGCGCTGTCCTGGGTAAAGGGCGCCACTATGGGTAAGGGGTGCAATCCAAAGTAAAGGGCTCTGCCGGGGTTCCGTCAAGGACAAGTGAGATCCACTGGGGAGCTGCCCCTTGTAGGAAGCTCTGCTAGGGTGCTATCCTGGGTGAGGGGCTCTGTCCCTGATAAGGGGACCCATCCCTGGCAAAGAACTCTGCTGGGGACCACCCATGGTAAAGGGTTCCGCCAAGGATAAGGGGCTCCTCTGGGGAGTTGTCCCTCATAAGAAGCTCTGCCAGGGTGCCATCCTGGATAAGGAGCTCCACTGGGGCGCTGTCCTGGGTAAAGGGCACCATCCCAGGTGAGGGACTCAACTGGAGCGCCATCAAGGGTAAGCGGCTCCTCCGGGGTGCTGTCCACTATTGGTAAGGAGTGCCATGCCGGGTGAAAGTCTCTGCCGGGGCGCCGTCCCTAATAAGGGGGGTCCAGCAGGGCGCTCTCCTGGGAAACGCGCTCAGCCGTTGCTAAGGGATACACACCAGATAAAGGGCTCCGCCAGGGCGCTGTCCTTGCAAGCGCGCTCCGCCGTTGCTAAGGGATACATCCCAGATAAAGGGCTCCGCTAGGGCGCTGTCCTGGGAAACGCGCTCCGCCGTTGCTAAGGGATACATCCCAGATAAAGGGCTCCGCCAGGGCGCTGTCCTGGGAAACGCGCTCAGCCGTTGCTAAGGGATACATCCCAGATAAAGGGCTCCGCCAGGGCACTGTCCTGGGAAATGCACTCCGCCGTTGCTAAGGGATACATAGCAGACAAGGGGCTCTGGCTGGGGGGCTCTACTGTGGGATGTCCCAGCCTCAGGTAAGGGAGGCCGCCAGGGTACGGTGTCATGCAGGGACAGGTGAGACACACACGGTGGGAGGTGACGTCGGGTACAGCGATATGAAGCCGACACCGTGACAGGACAGGGGACACCCTCTCACACGCAGCTCTCTCTCACCCCTTTAGGCGGCGCTCTCCCCGCTCCCCCTCTCCGGCCGCCGCTCATCCTCCAAATCACAATATTCCACAGACACAGCGATCACCGGCTACTTCCGCGTCCCCCGTCACGTGATTCCGAACGAAACTACAACTCCCGGCATCCCACTGGCCTAGAGGAGGTGGCTGCGCGGTGGGCGTGCCTGCTGAGCGGGGTACCCGCTGAGGTAGATGAGGAGCGCTTTGTGGGAGGGGCGGAGCCGCGCAGTAGGCGTGTCATTGAGCCGAGTACTTTCTGAGGAGGAGAGGAGCGCTGTGTGGGAGGGGCGGAGCAGGTTCGCGTCCACGCAGTGGGCGTGTCCTCTGGTCCTGAGGTAAATGAAGGCGGTCTGTGTATGTATGGAGATCACATGGTATCTATGAGGGGAATTTATGGGGTCACACAATGTATATCCATCAATGGGGGACATGTCAGCTTTAATCACGTCATATTATTATTATTTGTAGTATTAATGTTCAGAGTTAGACTATTTCTTGGCCTGCCTAGGCCCAGCAGGCTTGTGGGTGTTTCATGTCATTAGAGCCTGCAGTCTATTGGTTTATATTAGAGCCTGTTTAGCAACCAATGGTGTCTCAGGGACGTTCACTTCAATGGGTCACATTTATTATTTTTGCTGTTTATTTTATTTATTAATTTCAGGTACTTATATAGTATTATAAAATTACGCTTTACATATATATTGTACATTCACATCAGTCCCTAACCCTCAAGGGGCGTACAATCTAAGGTCCCTAACTCACATCCATACATACACATTTTTTATTTTTTTTTTTTAAGTCCGCAAACGTGCAAACTACAACGAAAAACCTATAAGTGATCACAAAAAAAGTGCAAGTGCGAACACCAGACGAAAAAGTGCACTTAGGGGTGTGCTTGTCCTACCCCCGAAGGGGTTGGACCGCTTACCCTGATCCCCCGGGGCACGAAGCTCCTGACAGGGACAAGGTTCCCATTTGGTCCTCCTGGCCAAAAGGCCTAGTGGACCCCGTTCCTTGTGTCCAGCCAAAGCCGGACATCCAGTACTAGGTCAGGGGGCTCTCCCGAAGAGAAAACCCCCTAAGGATCAGGGGAGGAAAGAACCAAAAGGCCACACATCCTCCCCCTAGACTTCAGGGCAGGCCCGAGGACCCACACCCTCCATCCTGTGAAAACACACACATAAGCGAAAGAAAAAAGTGACAAACGTGGGAGGTGAAATAAATTAAATAAATAGAAAATATAAAAGTGGTCGTGCCAAATTGTGCACAGACCAGGCCCTGAGGCCCGTAGCAAAAATTGCCCTGGACTTAGCCAAAAGGCCTGGTCCTTAGGGCGCTGTGCAAAAAGAGTGTAAAAACAGTGACCTTGTGCCATCTTCACACGGTGGGGTCCCACACCCAGGTGTTACTAGTGGCACCCCTGAGAGCGTCTACTCAGGGGGCACTGGTTTGCGGACTTTCTGCCTCCTCAGCCCCTGGCCAGACCAAGGTAGATCCGTCCAAATCAGGAGGTGCTGGGTCTTTCCAGCTTTCCCAGAGGAATTACTCCCAAGGCCCCAGAACGAATCATGGCGCTCCCTGGTTTCTGTCCCTCCGGTACTAGCCTTCCGGACCCCCATCATACCAGTGAGGGTACTATACAACAGCCATCCCCGCAAAGCTAGAATGGCCGGGAGCACCCCCACTGGACACTGATAAGAACAGATACTACACTTGATCTTAGCCAAAAGGCCATACACATACTAGGGACAATTTAGACAGGATCCAATTCACCAACCAGTGTGTCTTTGGAGTGTGGGAGGAAACCAGAGTACCCGGAGGAAACCCACACAGGCACGGGGAGAACATGGAAACTCCAGGCAGGTGGTGCCGTGGTTGGGATTCAAACCAATGACCCGAGTACTGTAAGTGCTAACCACTTAGCCACTGCTGCGAAGAGAAGCATCCCCTGTGTACAGCCCTGTCTTGGTTGGAACTTAACCACTTACCCTCCAAAGGATTTCCCCCCTTCCTGACCATTTTGTGCGTTATTTTAGCTGACAATTGCGCGATCATGCAACGCTGCACCCAAATTATATTTACGTCCTTTTTTCCCCACAAATAGAGTTTTTCTTTGATAATAAAAAAAATCAGGAGATGTCCATTACCATTTACCACCAAATGAAAGCCCAATTTGTCCTGAAAAAAACGCGGTATAATCCCCCTGGATGTACAAAGTAGTGGTGATGATATGGACGGTTTTACTATCACATGTCAACATTGCTAAATTTCGCTTAGGCATCTCGATTTTTTTTTACCGCTGCACCTTTATATGTATATGTATTCTGTTGGAAGGTTCATTCTTGGTTACCTTTTTGGTGTTCTAGCAGCTATCTTCTATGTAGTTTTGGATAGCGCTTGCATATTACCTCTTTACTATTCTTGAAATTGTGGTTACTTCAAATCGCACTGATTAAGACTGTGCCTTAGAAATACATTAGATGCGACTTCGCATGTCGCACCTGAAGTCGCACCGGTGTAAACTAGAGCTAAAAGGGCAAGGGGGTGATGGGGGGAGGTAAAACTGTGGCTCAACTGCCCATTTTTAACCACTTGTTGACCGCGCTATAGCCAAATGATGGCTCCAGCATGGTCATCCAGTTCTGGGAGAGCGTCATACAGTTGCAAGAAAAAGTATGTGAACCCCTTGGGATTACGTGGAGTTTTGTATGAATTGGGCATAAAATGTGCTCTGAACGTCATCTAAGTCACAACAATAGAAGAACACAGTCTGCTGGACATAATACTACACAATTAAACCATGGCAACATCTAATGTTTGTGTAGTATTATGTTCAGCAGACTGTGTTCTTCTATTGTTGGGACTTAGATGACGTTCAGAGCACATTTTATGCCCAATTCATGCAAAACTCCACGTAATCCCAAGGGGTTCACATACTTTTTCTTGCAACTGTAAGTGCCCTGTAGGCGAGGGGTTAAAGTGGATCTAAACCCAACGATTTAATGGTTTCCCAAAACAGTTACATTGAAGGCATTTGTCCAATAATTACTTTTCTTCCTTGTTATATATGATACGATGTAATGAACTGGCTGGGAAATGGCTGAAGAACTATATACTGTACGTTCTCAGAGCACCAGAGTCAGCTGTTGTATCAGAAGATTTTAATGGGGTTTTCTCTTTTTCTTGTTCTAGATACTGAAAGATGAGGAAGAAGAAGAAGGAGAGCCGTTAGTGTATTATGACTTCAAGTCTTCGGATATCTTTATCTTTTCATGTGTTCTTCAGCTGTGATTATAGATTGCAGTTTATCCTTTCAACAGCTAAAGCTGGCTACACTGTGCAGAGTCGCTGTTTGGGTATTCAGCTGTCAGAATAATAGCATTTGGAGTCGTCCATCCATGCTGTTAGTGTGGATGGAGGAATCTGTTAGATTTCTGTTGGTTAGCTTGCAGCATGAATGAAGGAAATCCGACGTATAGCCATCTTACAGTGATTGTAAAGGTTCAGCTTTTATGTTTTAAAACTAACAGACGTGTTATATTTATCTGCTCTGTGCAATGGTTTTGCACAGACAGCTCCGATCCTCCTCTTCTCAGGTCCCCGTCTAGTGCTCCGGGCCCATCCAGTAATACACTGTCTCACCCTGCTCTGCACATGCTCAGTTGTTCTCTCTTTTTAGGCTCTGACAAATTTGTAGAGGGCAATCTGCTGACAGCCTTAAAGCGGAATTAAAGGATATCTTCTCTTCCTGTCCCATAGCCAAAACAGGCAGCGAGTGGAAATCCCTGCAAGTTAAGGGAACCCCTTGGGGCCTGCCAGGTCACCAGAACTAGTGTCCCCTTTGGAAGATTTCCCCTCCATTTCTTTTCTGAACAAACAAAAATTTGGGAGTACCAGATTGTGCAGCGGTACTGTATATCAGGATGCTCTCTATCGTGCTACTAGAAAAGTTTGACAAAACATTTTGGGGGAGTCTGTTGTTCCTCAAGATCCTCAAGTAAAAGAGGCAATGCTGGTCCTTCACCACCTCTGTATTTAAACCAGTCCAGGATGATGTGGCTTCTTGTTCTATAATTTTATTTCTGTTCTTTTGTGGTAAGGTTCAGGTCATTATCCATACAATATGCAGACAATATCTGGGCCTCTATAGGCTGTTTCACTGTCAATGGAAATCAGACCCACAATGGTTGTGTTGTCAAACCTCTCACACAATTCAGATATAACTCTTGGTTCTTTGCCAGGTGTCCGGTGTCCTCCCAAAAACAGTACTGAAAAAAGCAGCATGGATGCAGCGATGGACCCTCCCCTGAAGACTCCAGGTCTCCTGCAGACTCCAGGCCCTCAGGAGACTCCTGGCCTTCAGAAGACTCCACCCCCTCAGGGGATTGCAGACCTTCCGGCAACTACAGATCCTCAGGAAACTCCAGGCCCTCAGGAGACTCCAGGCCCTCAGCAGACTCCAGGCACCCTGCAGACTCTAAGCCCTCAGGAGGCTCCAGGCCTTCAAAAGACTCCATGCCCCCAAAAGACTCCAGGACCTGAGAAGACTCCAGACCCTCAGTCAACTTCTGTGCCTCAGGCGTTTCCAGGCTCACCACAGACTCCAGTCCCTCAGAAGACTCTAAGCATTCATGAAACTCCAGGCAACCTTCAGATATCAAGCCCTCAGAAGCCTACAAACCCTCATGAGACTCCAGGCTTTCAGAAGACTCCAGGCCCTCAGGAGACTCCAAGCCTTGAGAAGACTCCAGCCACTCAGCCGACTTCAGACCCTAAGGAGACTCCAGGCCCTCAGAAGACTCCAGTCATTCAGAAGACTCCAGGCAACCTGAAGACTCCAAGCCCGAAGAAAACTCCAGACAGTCAGGAAATTACAGGCCTCAGCACCCAGGAATCTGAGAATCCAGGGGAGAATTTGTGTTCCTCTCAGTTGAGGATATCGCAGTGTGATGATGCACAACCTGTGTCTTTGATGGTTAGTTTCTACCAAGTTATCCTTTCCATATTAGTGATCAACTTATACTGAATTAAGTTAGGCAGCCCATACATTGATCTTTTTTTTGTTCAACCAGTGGGATGAAGGGGAAAAAATGATCCAATTCTCCCTTACAAACATTCAAGATGTGGGAATCCTTCCTGCTGTTGTATTGTATTCTGACAGCAGGAACCTTCAACACTGTCAGACTACAATAATCAGTGCTGCCAGCTATAGCCAATGGCACTGATTTTTAGGGAAAAACAAGACAGACAAATACATGGATAGCCGGCTTAACTTTTTTTTTGAAGGTGCAAGCCCTGGGGCTGCCATTGTTATCCTTGCTTCTCTAATTAGCAAGTCATGGACATGGAACAAATGTGTCAAGTCTGAAGTCCCAACTTCACTGGCTGTGTACATGTTCTGGGCCAGGGACAGACCCAGAACTTGCATCTTCAAGTGCCATTCATTGTGACTGATAGTGCAGTGCAATGCACATTTGAATTGTGATGCATTGTGTTGTACTTCATTGCTTTTGTGTTGTAGTACATTTAAAGTCCATTTATAATGAATGGCTGCCCTAAAGCTTAACAGCAACCAAAATAAAAAAAATGAAAAAAAATCAGCACAAGGGACATAACTTACAGTCAGTAGGATGTGTCCCTTGTGCTGATGCTACTTCTTTTAGTTGAAATCCTTCTCCATCTGTGTTCTCTCCCACCCCCACCCCTGCTGTCATACTCTTTCAGTGCTCTGGAGGTTAATAGAACTAAAGGACTGTAACAGGCTCTTACCAAGAGAGCCCAACTATGCCCACCATTTCCTCCTAGCCCCACCATTCATAGAAGCTGTACACAGCTGTGACTAAGGCCCAGATGGGCTGAAATGCATTACCTAGTGGCCCTGTGTGATGTTTTAAAGTGTTACTAAACCCCGGACCCTGCATTCACTATATCTGGTCTCCCCCGGACCCTGCATTCACTATATCTGGTCTCCCAGGACCCTGCATTCACTATATCCGGTCTTCCCGGACCCTGCATTCACTATATCCGGTCTCCCCCGGACCCTGCAGTCACTATATCCGCTCTCCCCCGGACCCTGCATTCACTATATCTGGTCTCCCCCGGACCCTGCATTCACTATATCTGGTCTCCCAGGACCCTGCATTCACTATATCTGGTCTCCCAGGACCCTGCATTCACTATATCTGGTCTCCCAGGACCCTGCATTCAATATATCTGGTCTCCCAGGACCCTGCATTCAATATATCTGGTCTCCCAGGACCCTACATTCACTATATCTGGTCTCCCACAGTACACACAACATGGAAATGCAATTATTTTAGTAAATATAAACTGCTAAATACCTTTTATTATCAACAGTTACAGCAGTCTTGTGACTTCTATCAGTGTTCAGCAGCACACTGGTTAAAGCTTGTAGGAGGCATTTTCTTTCTGCTCTAGGAGGATGTGAAACCCCTGACCCTCTGTCTGAACAGTGCTGATTGACCCTGTGTTGATCACATGCACTCTCCCAAGAAAAGAAAAAACAAACAAAAAACCTCTCTAGCAATACACACCAAACTGAGCATGTGCATGGGACTACAGATTCGGTCTCTATCAGGTGGTCATTTCAACAAGAGGAGGGGCAGAGAGGAAAGGATCCAACAGCGTTTTTATACAATGCGGAGCATTAACCCCTTAGGTTCCACAGTGGGTATAACAAGCATGATTAACTGCATCTACAGACTGATTGTACTGCTGGGGGTTTAGTAACACTTTAATGCTGATTTAATAAATTAAGATTTTAGAGAAGTCAATGAGTGCTGGATGCGTTAGGGTTTACTTAAACCAGAGAGTGCAAAATCTGGTGCAGCTGTGTATGATAGCCAGCTTCTGACTTCAGCTTGTTCAATTAAAGTGTTACTAAACCCACAACAGTACAATCAGTCTGTAGATGCAGTAAAGCATGCTTGTTATACTCACTGTGGAGCCTAAGGGGTTAATCCTCTGAATTATGTAAAAAGGCTGTTTAATCCTGACTTCTCTGATCCTCCCCTTTTTCCAGTGTCCCCCTCTTATCTCCTGAAAAGACATATTATTAAGAGTCACTCCGCACATGCTCAGTTTGGTGTGTATTGCTAGAGAGGATTTTTTTTTTTTAATGGGAGAGTGCATGTGATCACAACAGGGCCAATCAACACTGTCCAAACAGAGGGTCAGGGGTCCTGCAGCCTAATAGGAGAATCAGGGGAGAATAAAAACTCCTCCTTCAAGCTTTAACTAGTGCTCTGCTGGACACTGATAGAAGTGACAAGACTGTTCTAACTGCTGATGAGAAAAGGTATTTAGCAGTTTATATTTACTAAAATAACTGGATTTTCATGTTCTGTGTACTGTGGGAGACCAGATATAGTGAATGCAGGGTCCTGGGAGACCAGATATAGTGAATGCAGGGTCCGGGGAGACCAGATATAGTGAATGCAGGGTCCTGGGGAGACTAGATATAGTGAATGCAGGGTCCTGGGGAGACCAGATATAGTGAATGCAGGGTCCGAGGAGACCAGATATAGTGAATGCAGGGTCCGGGGAGACCAGATATAGTGAATGCAGGGTCCTGGGAGACCAGATATAGTGAATGCAGGGTCCGGGGACACCAGATATAGTGAATGCAGGGTCCTGGGAGACCAGATATAGTGAATGCAGGGTCCGGGGACACCAGATATAGTGAATGCAGGGTCCGGGGAGACCAGATATAGTGAATGCAGGGTCCTGGGAGACCGGATATAGTGAATGCAGGGTCCGGGGAGACTAGATAGAGTGAATGAGGGTCCGGGGAGACCAGATATAGTGAATGAGGGTCCTGGGGAGACCAGATAGAGTGAATGCAGGGTCCGGGGAGACCAGATAGAGTGAATGCAGGGTCCTGGGTTTAGTAACACTTTAAGCTTTGAAAAAAAAAAAAACTGGAACATGATTGGTTTTTATGCAGAGCTGCACCAGATTTTGCACTCTCCAGTTTTGGGAAATCAACCCTTTTATTTGTGCCACGGGAGGGTGGAGGAAGCACAACAGAGGGTGAGCTATATGTTTTCTTTCCCTAGATGATGCTGCAGTTTCTAATGCACATTGTGAGAAGCTAACAGTGTGCAGGGGACTCAAACAACCAATACAAACCTGATATAGATTCTTCATCACTTCTTCATTTTGCTTCAAGTTTGCGATACGGTGTGAGGGCTGGTTCACACCAGATGCAGTCCAGTGCATTTTTTCTGCATCAAAAACATAAGGACAGTGGTATTATATGGGTTCCAATGGCATAGTTCACACCAATGCAGTCGGTTCCTGTGCAAAAAAAAAGTAGAACATGCAGCATTTTTTCTGTACAAAACTGTACTGGATTGCAGGAAAATGCATCAAAAACACAACGGAACAAAAATGCATCCTAACCCATATATCCCTATTTAAAATGGAATGCATGAAAAATGCGCATGCAAAAATGCATTTGGATGGCATCCAGACTGCATTCCTGTGGTGTGAACCGGCCCTAAGACATCATTACATTGGTAGGTATTTATGATATATAAAATGCATTTTATTTTTTCTTTCTCTTCTTTAAGACTCCCACTGATGGACCGATACAGGCCAGTAACCTGCAAGAATCTCCTCCATTGCCTCTTACTATGGTGCTCATACCCTGCCGCCAGAGAGAGCCAAGTCAGACAAATGCTGTATATAGCTCAGCAGAACAAGAGACATCTATCGGGGACACAGTTCAGTCCCCCGTTATGGAGCCAGCCACTCAGTGTACACCTTGTGTTTTCTCAATAAAGCTTCCTGAGTTTGACACCAGCGATATCACAGACAATTCATTTACTGATAAATGTGACCCTCCAGACCTCAGCAAACAATCAGAAAGAAATTCAGTGGGAACTGCAGCATCTGAAAATTCCAGTAATTATATCGATGGAAAGAAAATGACTGACAATAAAGTGACAAGCAACTCCTGCGTGGCAGCAGATACTAAAGTGATGCTGCTGAATGGCACATGCAGTGAAATGGCCCCCTGTACCCCAACAATCATAGACATAAATGATGGCAAAGAGCCACAATCAGGTATCCCAGAATTCCAAGCTGCACAGTTGGAAGAAGCAAGCCTCCTGAAAATACCAGTCTCACAGTGGACTGAACAGGGCAGAAGCATGCTGGACAATGTATCCCAGGTACAGACAGATGAAGGTCAGAATTCCATGAGCATAACCAAGGTGTGTGACGTAGCAAGGGAAGATCCATTGGTACGAGAACTGGACATTTTCCACAACCAAAAACCATTAACAGAACCCTCAATATCGCTAAGATTGGCTGGCACAGAAACAAACCAATGTCCCTCAGGTGGAAAGGAAAATGTCTCATTTCAAGATGCTAAGACTGAACCATCAGGAGGAACAGAGACAGTGCCAGAACTGCCAGACAGTGAGCTCCTGGGAGCCCTGGAGGAGAGCTTGTGCCATGTCAAGAAGGTGTATATCACAGCACGTTTCAGGTTTTCATTCACTGTTATTATTATGCAGGATTTATATAGCGCCAACAGTTTGCACAGAGCTTTACAACGTGAGGGCAGACAGTATAGTTACAATACAATTCAATACAGGAGGATTTAGAGGGCCTTGCACATTAGAGCTTACAATCTAAAAGGGGGGGTCAAGTGATAGAAAAGGCAATAGCTGTGGGGGATGAGCTGATGGAGACAATAAAGTACAGTTATTAGGCGAGGGCAGGATAGGCTTCCCTGAAGAGAAGGGTTGCACCAATACCAGTATCAGTGCCGATACCGAGTATTTTCACAAGTACTCGTACTTGTGAAAATGCGCCCGATACCGGAAATCGATACTTTGTGCTGCGATTTGCGTCAATACAAATTGCACCGCAAAGATTAGCATGCAATTTGAACAGGAATGCGATTCCTGTCCAAATCGCATGTGGTTTCCCCACTGCTCCTGTGTGAATCCAGGCTTGTCATAGCCTGAGTTCACACAGGAGCAGTGCGGGAAACCTCCCTGCAGGCATCGCATGCTGAGCGGAGAGTGGTCGTGTTGGGATGTATACTATGCTGGCAGATGCTCCATATTCTTAGGGGTAGGAGAGGAGAGAAAGTGGTGGGAATGTGAAATCCCCTCCACTTTCTCTCTTCTCCCTGCAGGGATGACAGTTCAGGCTAGAGGGCTTTTGATTGGGCAGCATAATCCCCAGACCTGTGAAGCGGCTTTCTCTCCTCTCTGCAGGGATGACAGTATGGGTTAGACAGCATCTGATTGGTCAGCACCATCCATGTGACAGTGCTGACCAACCAAAAGCCCTCTAACCCAAACTGTCATCCCTGCAAGGGGAGGAGAGAAAGCTGCGGGGATTTCAAATCAAAGGCAAAGCTCCTACACTTCCTTATAGTGATTGAACTCGTCTACCACCACCGAACTCATACACACTTCTTAATTGGCCAAGGAGATAGCCCACCATAATAATGGATCAACAAGAATTTGGGGAGGCCTAAAAAAAAAAAAGTAAAGCACATACACTACCTGGTAGTGTTGACACTTTTTCCCATTCACAGCTGCTGGCATTTGGTTGTAGCAGAGGCATATAAGAGCTCTAGTTACTTGCACTTTATTACTGCTAGAGAACACTTTATGGAAGAGGAAAAACAGGACTTTTAAGGTACCCAATATAGATCCAAAGACAAGTTAAAAATAATTTATATATAAAAAAAAAATCACAAAAAAGCTTTGATAGATTGCTAATAGGTATTCTGTCATCACTGTTTAGACTCATAATTTAAAGGGTTAGTCCACCATTACATCACCTACAGTATATGACCTATGCACTGATGTAGACAGGATGGGGGAAGCTGTGCACATCCTATAGGTATGTATTTCAAATTAAATATATCTTTATTAACCACCTCCCGTCCGGCCGTTGTATATATATATATATATGGTGGAAGTGCAGGGTCGGGTGGCCGTATATTATTATTATTATACAGTATTTATAAAGCGCCAATAGTTCGCTCAGCGCTGTACAATACAAAGGGGGACAGAACATGTGACAGAACAATACCAAAACAATGCAAAACATGAGGGGATCGAGGGCCCTGCTCTTTCGAGCTTACAATCTAGGAGGGAGGGGATGGTGGCACAGGAGGAGATAGCTGTGGGGGATGGAGTGGTAGGAAGAGTGGAGGAGGTCGGCAAGTTAGCAGGGGGTGGGGTAGGCTTCCCTGAAGAGGTGGGTTTTCAGGGTGCGCCTAAAGGAGAGGAGAGTAGGTGATAATCTGATGGGTTGGGGAAGGGAGTTCCAGAGGATGGGTGACACCCTGGAGAAGTCCTGGAGGCGAGCATGGGAGGAGGAGACCAGGGAACTAGAGAGAAGGAGGTCTTGTGAGGAGCAGAGTGTGGGTGTTGGGCGGTACTTGGATATTAGGTCAGTGATGTAGTTCGGGGCAGTATGGTGGACAGCTTTGTATGTCAGTGTTAGGATTTTGAATTTGATCCGTTGCGCAATCGGAAGCCAGTGGAGGGATTGGCAGAGGGGGGTGGCGGAAACGGAGCAGTTGGAAAGGTGAATGAGCCTGGCAGCCGTATTCAGGATCGACTGAAGCGGGGATAACCAGCGGCGAGGCAGGCCAGTGATGAGGAGTTGCAGTAGTCGAGTCGTGATATGATGAGGGAGTGGATGAGCTGTTTAGTGGTTTCTGGGGTTTAGTGGTTTAGTAGATTTAAAGTATAAGTTCACTTAAAAAATAATAATAATAATAAATGCACATCTTTTTGCAGGTAAAAAAAATGTGCATTTATTATTTTTTTAGTAGGAGCCTGTGAAGCATTGCACCCATGACCAGCAGACTGTGGATGCAATGTCAGGCTCCTGCAGACTGTCAATGCAGTTGTCTGCCTGAACCTCAAAATGATAAACAAGAAGCATCAATGAACTAGAAGAGCACTCATCAGCACCCTGGTAGTTCATTGAGAGCTACAAACCGTCAGCTGCAATGGCTGACGGTATTATTATTATTATACAGGATTTATATCGCGCCAACAGTTTGCTCAGCGCTTTACATTATAACGGGAGACAATACAGCAACAATACAGTTCAATACAAGAGGGTTAGGAGGGCCCTGCTCATTGGAGCTTACAATCTAGGAGGGAGGGGCTAGTGGTACAAAAGGTAATAACTGTGGGGGATGGACTGGTAGAAGGAAGATTCCATTCTTAGCTGAGGGCAGGATAGGCTTCCCTGAAGAGAGAGGTTTTCAGAGATCGCCTAAAATTGAGCAGAGTAGGTGATAGTCTTATAAATTGGGGTAGAGAGTTCCAGAGGATGGGGGAAGCTCTGGAGAAGTCCTGGAGACGAGCATGGGAGGAGACAAGGGAGCTAGAGAGTAGGAGGTCGTGCGAGGAGCGGAGAGTACGGTTTGGGTGATATTAGAGACAAGATTGGTGATGTAATTTGGGGCAGAGTTATAAATGGCTTTATATGTTATTGTTAATGTTTTGAATTTTATCCGTTGGGCAATGGGAAGCCAGTGGAGGGATTGGCAGAGAGGGATGGAGGACACTGAGTGGAGGCCAGTGGAGGGATTGGCAGAGAGGGGTGGAGGACACTGAGTGGAGGCAAGTGGAGGGATTGGCAGAGAGGGGTGGAGGACGCTGAGTGGAGGCCAGTGGAGGGATTGACAGAGAGGGATGGAGGACGCTGAGTGGAGGCCAGTGGAGGGATTGGCAGAGAGGGTTGGAGGACGCTGAGTGGAGGCCAGTGGAGGGATTGGCAGAGAGGGGTGGAGGACGCTGAGTGGAGGCCAGTGGAGGGATTGGCAGAGAGGGATGGAGGACGCTGAGTGGAAGCCAGTGGAGGGATTGGCAGAGAGGGGTGGAGGACGCTGAGTGGAGGCCAGTGGAGGGATTGGCAGAGAGGGTTGGAGGACGCTGAGTGGAGACCAGTGGAGGGATTGGCAGAGAGGGGTGGAGGACGCTGAGTGGAGGCCAGTGGAGGGATTGGCAGAGAGGGGTGGAGGACGCTGAGTGGAGGCCAGTGGAGGGATTGGCAGAGAGGGTTGGAGGACGCTGAGTGGAGGCCAGTGGAGGGATTGGCAGAGAGGGGTGGAGGACGCTGAGTGGAGGCCAGTGGAGGGATTGGCAGAGAGGGGTGGAGGACGCTGAGTGGAGGCCAGTGGAGGGATTGGCAGAGAGGGGTGGAGGACGCTGAGTGGAGGCCAGTGGAGGGATTGGCAGAGAGGGGTGGAGGACGCTGAGTGGAAGCCAGTGGAGGGATTGGCAGAGAGGGGTGGAGGACGCTGAGTGGAGGCCAGTGGAGGGATTGGCAGAGAGGGGTGGAGGACGCTGAGTGGAGGCCAGTGGAGGGATTGGCAGAGAGGGATGGAGGACGCTGAGTGGAGGCCAGTGGAGGGATTGGCAGAGAGGGGTGGAGGACGCTGAGTGGAGGCCAGTGGAGGGATTGGCAGAGAGGGGTGGAGGACGCTGAGTGGAGGCCAGTGGAGGGATTGGCAGAGAGGGATGGAGGACGCTGAGTGGAGGCCAGTGGAGGGATTGGCAGAGAGGGGTGGAGGACACTGAGTGGAGGCCAGTGGAGGGATTGGCAGAGAGGGGTGGAGGACACTGAGTGGAGGCCAGTGGAGGGATTGGCAGAAAGGGATGGAGGACACTGAGTGGAGGCCAGTGGAGGGATTGGCAGAGAGGGGTGGAGGACACTGAGTGGAGGTCAGTGGAGGGATTGGCAGAGAGGGGTGGAGGACACTGAGTGGAGGTCAGTGGAGGGATTGGCAGAGAGGGGTGGCAGATACAGAACGGTTAGTAAGGTGGATGAGTATGGCAGCAGCATTCATGATAGACTGAAGAGGGGATAGCCTGCGATGAGGTCGGCCAATGAGGAGGGAGTTACAATAGTCAAGGCGAGATATAACCAGGGAGTGAATAAGTTGCTTAGTGGTTTCCGAGGTTAGGAACGGGCGTATCTTGGAGATGTTGCGGAGGTGAAGTCTACAAGATTTGGACAGTGATTGGATTTGGGGCTGAAAAGACAGATGGGAGTCTAGGATTACACCTAGTACCCTGGCATGAGGGGAGGGACTGATGATTGTGTTATTGATCTTGATGGAGAAGTTGGGGGAGGGGGCACGGGCTGGGGGGAATACTAAGAGCTCAGTTTTGGAAAGATTGAGATTGAGGAAGTGGAGTGACATCCATGCCGAACCATCCATGACACCCCTGTATATGGGTGTAACATGTAGCATGTTATGAAACGTGAACTGACCCTTTCAGCTCGCCATAGATGGATCAAAATCGACCAGTTCAGCAGTGATTGTTAGCTGCAGACACCCATCAGTGTATTCTGACAGAGGAGAGTCCTGTTGTCAGAATACAGAGAAGATTCCTCTGTCCACCTCTATTGAATGGATGTAGGAATCCTTTTTTTTTTTCTCATCTATGGCCAACCTTATACTTTACAGAACGTTTGCTTTATTAATTTAGCTTTATTACAACTGTCACTTGTAAAGATGAAAGTGAAAAAAGCACCCTTTTCCTGGATTTCTTGCAATTGCTCACCCCTCCTGGTGATGATCTCTAAATACCACCCAAACCGTACTCTCCGCTCCTCGCAAGACCTCCTACTCTCTAGCTCCCTTGTCTCCTCCTCCCATGCTTGTCTCCAGGATTTCTCCAGAGCTTCACCCATCCTCTGGAATGCCCTACCCCAATCTATCAGGCTATCGCCTACTCTGCTCACTTTTAGGCGCACTCTGAACACCCAGGGAAGCCTACCCCGACTCCAGCTAATACTGGAATCCCCTACTCCTCCTACCACTCCATCCCCCACAGCTAATTACCTCTTGTACCACTATCCCCTCCCTCCTAGATTGTAAGCTCCGAGGAGCAGGGCCCTCTAATCCCTCTTGTATTGAACTGCATTGTTAATGTACTGTCTCCCTCCATAATGTAAAGTGCTGAGCAAAATGTTGGCGCTATATAAGTCCTGTATAATAATAATAATGGTCAGGTGACCAGTCCCAAGACTAGCCACGCGGTGCAATTGTAGTTTTTATGTTCATGACAGGTACACTTTAACCTTCCCTATTAAAATGAATTATTTATTTATTTCAGGTACTTATATAGCACCATCAATTTACGCATCACTTTACATATCTATTGTACATTCACTTCAGTCCCTAACCCTCAAGAGGCGTACAATCTAAGGTCCATAACCCACATTCATACATTATTTGTCTTTACTGCAGCTGTACCCTTGCAGCATCAATCTAGATAGTTCCTCCCCAATCCTATGGGCAAAAAAAAAAAAAAAGAAAAGAAAAAAATGGCTCATTAATGTGTGAAAAATAGCTGTAAAGTGGATAAAAGACTATTCATAAGAGAGTAAACACTGTCAGGTTTTATTAGGGACAGAGGAGCAGAGGAGTCACTAGGAGGGGAAGATTTATATAGAGCTCTGCTCATAAACAGTCCTGATCACAGAGACATGGCACAACACTGCCAGGAAACTATGTAAATGAATGAAAGATTTACAGCCAAAGCCAGCCAGGATCACTCCTCTGTTTACAGACATGCACAGAGCTATAGTGTGCTGCCCTCCATTCCTGTACATAAGGAGACGTGTGTCAGCGGAGCCGTTTCTTCCCTGAATGTCTCAAGTTTCTATTGTTTTGATGTACAATTGCAGTAAACGTGTTTATGAAACATTTCTAAGACCATAGGTACCTGATTTTTTTTTTGATCAACCAAAGGACTAATTGAGAAAAAAAAAGAACCGGTTCACCCATTCACACATGTAAGATGGGTGGAGGCATCCTCCCTGCTGTACCATTGTATTCTGACAGGGACTCCCCCCATTGTCAGAATACAATGATCAGCAGCTACAGCAAGTTGATCGAGAAACAGTTTCCAACAGTCCTGTTTGATAGAAGTCAATAGGGAATGGCCATAGATGGATTGAAATGTGTCTGGTCCCTTGTGAACCAGCCAAATTGCGAACAATCTATAGGCAGCTTTGGAATGTCCAGTGTTCCTGGTTTTGAAGTATTTCAATTAGCATTAGTATGAGCATTGCTATTGGTTAGCAAAGCTGTGGCCAGTTCCTGATGAAGTGGCCTTAAAAACACCTTGAGTACTGTCTGTGTGTCTGTGTTACTTGTTTTTACTTCCTCTAACATTTACGTTTTCAGGACAAAGTTTCAAGGATGTTCCTTTCTTCTCAGTCCAAGAAGTACTCCAATGCCAATGAACTGGCCGAAATTCACTCAGTAAGTGGCCCTGTCAGCAGCCTCCTGCCCGACATTCCTCTATTCAAAAATCAAAGGAGCTTGGTGGAAAATTAGCAGTCAAACATTGCCTGCATCCAATTTGGTGGGGCAGGCTGTCAAAATACAATAGTCGCACCAGAAGATTCGTCCATCTGCAATCTGTAGCATGGATGGAGGAATCTGTAAAACCGAAGCTCAGCTACCCTGGTCACTCGTCTGATAGAGCCCTTACTGTTAGAGATTTTCACTTCTTGTATGGTGAAACTGTCGAGGTAAAATCTATCCAATGAAGCCCCAGAATAGCAGTAAAAATCTCACATGGGTTCTAATCCTTGTGCACTCTATAAAACTAAAGCAGCATATACACTTTAAATTTATATTAAAAGCTTCTTTTTTTTTTAAATTCCAAACATGTCATACATACCTGCTCTGTGCAATGAGTTTGCATAGAGAAGCCCCTATCCTCCTCTTTTTTTGGGTCCCCCACCCCTGTTGAGTGCACCCATAGGAAGCTGCTTGCTATGGGGGCACTCGTGCTGGCTCCCAAGCCACACCCCCTTGTTCTCCCCTCACCTACTGTGATTGACAACAGCGGGAGCCAATGGCTTTTGTATCCCTGTTGGGGAGCTTTCCTTTCTCTTCCTGTCCTGGTGACACCCAGGGCATTGCTGTGCACCCCACAGAGATGAATAGGAGGTTTGGCTCACAACAATACCGTGTGTGTGAGAGGGGTCTCCCCAAAAGCGACAGGGACAGCAATAAAAAACAACAGAGGATCTAAGCCTTCATCATGCTCACTGAAAAAGAAAATGATATATATATATTTTTATATATATACTGTATATATTTGACCGTGCTCCACTTTCAATACATTTTCACCTAACATCACCCACAATGTAAGTACTTTCAACCACCTTTAAACTGTTTTTCATCTTACAAAAAAATAAAAACAACTAAATAAAATAAAAATAAATAAAACTAAGCTGGTCAAGTAGCCCGCTGTAATAATCTATTAAAACCACGAAACAATGGATACTGTTGTTGGAAGTTTGCATTGATCCATTCTTTCTTTCTTTTTTCTTTTTCAAGTTAGTTGAAATAGAGTGAGGTTTCCATCAAATTGCTATGTGTATATCTAGCTTAAACCTGCTGTTTGTTTGATGAGTGAAGATTCCTGATTGGTTGCCAGGATTACCATACATGACCCTTAATAAATACATCTGTGCTCTTCTTACAGAATGGAGATGACACTAATGCCATCATTCCAGTGACATCCACATCATCTGTTCAGCAGAAGCATTCATACAAGGCCCTGCATACAAATCTACTTACTAATGGTATATCAGCTGTGACTTCAGGAGGGTGAGTACAGTCAGCCCTCTTCCAACTGGGTTACCTTCTGAAAGAGTGGGGTCATCCACAAGGCAACCTAGGCAGGAGCCTAGGACCTGGTAGAAGTCCAGGAGCCCCAACTACAACCTTCCTGTAGAGAGCCAATGGTATAGCACGATTGGTCAAAACTGCACCTGCCTGTCACATCAAAAGGCAGGTAGAGTCTGATGGGGCTGCGAAGAAGGGCGGGGCATGGGACCCATTCTGTCCTTCTTTGCTTCATACAGTGAGGAACAGAAATCTTTAAACACCCTGCGATTTTGCAAGTTCTCCCACTTAGAAATCATGGAGGGGTCTGAAATTCACATTGTAGGTGCATTCCCACTCTGAGAGACAGAATAAAAAAAAAAAATTCAGGAAATCACATTGTATGATTTTTAAAGAATTTATTTGTCTTGCACTGCTGAACATAAGTATTTGAACACCTGAGAAAATCAGTGTTAATATTTGGTTCAGAAGCCTTTGTTTGCAATTAGGGCTCGTTCACACTAGGTTGTTTTGCCAACGCTTGCCAAACGCCCCTATAGCGTTTGGCAAGCGTTGGTCCGGCGTTTGCGGAGCGTTATTAACGCTCGGCAAACGCCGCATGCGCGGTTTAGCGGCGGTTGCTAGGCGTTTGCCGAGCGTTAATAACGCCCCACAAATGCCTATAATGCAGTTTGAGTGGTGTTACCGCTCCACAAACGCCCCGCAACCGCGTCGCAACCGCACCGCAAACGCCGGCCGGGCGTTTGCGGAGTGGCACCATAGACGAGAATAGGAGGCTTCAAAGCCTCCTGACTCGTCCAGAGGCGTCCGTTTTGCCGCGACGCAACGCGACGCGACGCAAACGCTCCCGTTAGAACAGCACCATGTGCTGTAATGTGCAGAATTGGCAGAGGCGTTCGGGAAGTGGTAAAAACGCTTACCAAACGCCTCTCTGCCGCCTGCACACAAGGCTAGTGTGAACGTAGCCTTACAGAGGTCAAACGTTTCCTGTAGTTCCTGACCAGGTTTGCACTGCAACAGGGATTTTGGCCCACTCCTCCACACAGATCTCCTCTAGATCTGTCAGGTTTTGGGGCTGTCGCTGAGCAACACGGAGTTTCAGCTCCCTCCAAAGATGTTCTATTGGATTTAGGTGTGGAGACTGGCTAGGCCACTCCAGAACCTTGATATTCTTCTTACGGAGCCACTCCTTGGTTCTCCTGGCTGTGTGCTTCGGATCGTTGTCATGTTGGAAGACCCAGCCACGGCCCATCTTCAATGTTCTGACTGAGGGAAGGAGGTTGTTGCTCAAAATCTCACAATAAATGGCCCCATTCATCCTCTCCTTAATACAGTGCAGTCGTCCTGTCCCCTTCGCAGAAAAGCACCCCCAAAGCATGATGTTACCACCCCCATGCTTCACAGTAGGGATGGTGTTCTTAGGATTCAACTCATCCTTCTTTTTCCTCCAAACATGATGAGTGAAGTTTAGACCAAAAAGTTCTACTTTGGTCTCATCTGACCACATGACTTTCTCCCATGCCTCCTCTGGATCATCCAGATGGTCATTGGCAAACTTCAGACGGGCCTGGACATGCGATGACTTGAGCAGGGGAACCTTCCGTGCAATGCATGATTTGAAACCATGACGGCGTAGTGTTCTACCGACAGTGACCTTTGAAACTGTGGTCCCAGCTCTCTTCATGTCATTGACCAGCTCCTCCCTTGTAGTTCTGGGCTGATTCCTCACCTTTCTTATCATCAGTGATACCCCACGAGGTGAGATCTTGCATGGAGCCCCAGTCCGAGGGAGACTGACAGTCGTCTTTAGCCTCTTCCATTTTCTAACAATTGCTCCAACAGTTGATCTATTTTCACCAAGCTGCTTGGCAATTGCCCCGTAGCCCTTTCCAGCGTTGTGGAGGGCCACAATTTTGTCTCTGGTGTCTTTTGGTCTTGCCCATGGTAGTAGTTGGCGTCTGACTGACTGTGGGGTGGACAGGTGTCTTTAAAGAGCTCAGACAGGTGCTACTAAGTTAGATTAACCTCCCTAGCGGTATGATTATTTCAGATTTTTGGTGCTGAAAGCGGTACCATTATTTTGCATGGAAATATGTATTTTTTTTATTGTAGGCCTGTAATTTTTAGGAATAACTCACTGAAATCTGTCCAAACAAGAGTCTAGTAAACATCCCGGGTATGATAAAACTTGAAACACGAAATTATAAATTATAATTTAATAAATAATTATAAAAAATAATAATATAATAATAATACATTTAATTCAATAATATAATCAAACCAAAAACACTGAAATGTGAAATATAGCGCCAAGTTCGCACATCGCTGAGCAAAGTCGCAGAATCGTTTTCAGTGTCTGATGAGGAATTTCCCCCACGAATCATCACTCAATTCTGCAAGTGGTTCTGATTTACTATCGCTGTTCTCTAGCTGATCTAAACCCGCTTTTGACCTAAAGGGACACTTTTTGGACGCCATGGACGTTTCTCAGTTTCCAGGCAGAAAGAACAGACAAAATGCAGGCAGGGCGCAGGACAAAGCACTCGGGACAATATGTATGTGAAATGGGTTGAAACAGCAATGTTTTACTGTGAAAAATGTGTTTTGAAAAAAATGACATTTAAAATTTTCAAATTTCCCGCCGCCGGCGGCGCCCGTACGTCCCGACGTCACAGGGACCGGAACACGGAAGCCGGATGCCATCATCGGCCAGGAGGAGATGGCCGGGGACACAGCAGGGGACACATCGTGGGAGCGAAGGACAAGGTAAGTGCTGCAGGGACTCCCTATGCAGCGCCGCATGGTAAGCCCGAGTGTAGCTCGGGGTTACCGCTTTTGGTACTAAAACTCTACCCCGAGCTACACTCGGGAATACCGCCAGGGAGATTAATGAGTGGAGTAGAGGTGGACTTTTTAAAGGCACAGTAACAGGTCTTTGAGAGCCAGAATTCTTGCTGTTTCTTAGGTGTTCAAATACTTATGTTCAGCAGTGCAAGACAAATAAATTCTTTACAAATCATACAATGTGATTTCCTGAATTTTTTTTTTAAATTCTGTCTCAGAGTGGGAATGCACCTACAATGTGAATTTCAGACCCCTCCATGATTTCTAAGTGGGAGAACTTGCAAAATCGCAGGGTGTTCAAATACGTCTGTTCCTCACTGTATATACGGAAAAGTAAAGGTCACAACATCCTAATTAACCTGTTGTGTATTGTGCTGTAATGCACAGTTTGCAGAAAAGGCTTCACAGTAGAATGGCTGTTGCCAAGAAATGTTTTGCTGACCATCAACTCAGTCATTTTTAGGCAATTTTAAGCACACTAAACTATTTTTATAAATTAGCTTTCAATCCCCAAAACCTTTAAAGGATAAATTCACCTTTTGTAACATGTTACACCCATATTCAGGGTATAACATGTTACATTCAGACCAGCCCCTGTTTGCCCCCGCTCCCTGCTTTGACAGCTAGCGGGAGATCTTCTCTCCCCTAGTTAGCTGTCAAATGAAAAAAAATAACGTGGCCGTGTGGGGCTCCACCCACACGGCCACAACACTCATTCACAGTCATCTGTGAATGGGAGACTACAAGTCCTGACAGCCTTAGCGGCTGTCAGCTTGTAGTCCTCAATGAACTACCATGGCGCTGTGAAGCACCGTTGTAGTTCATTCATTCTTCCTGCTTGCTTGTACATCCCTTACGGCAAGAAGATTTTCTGACAGGTCTGCAGGAGACCTGCATGGCATCAGTGATCTACTAATCACTGGTGCAATGCTTTCCAGGCTCCTGCAGACAAAAATAATAAATGCACATTTTTTTCCCTGCAAAAAAATGTGCATTTATTATTTTTTTCTAAAAGGTGAACTTATTCTTTAAATGCAGCAAGACAGATTGCCATCAACAATTTAGTTTGACAATTTCAATAGAAACAGTCAGTGCCTTAATCCACTTATTTAGTGCTAACAATGAAAATACAGTACATTCACATCAGTCCCTGCCCTAAAGGAGCTAACAAACTCAGATCCCTCTTTCAAATGCATGCATACACATACTAGGACCAATTTTGACAGGAGAAAATTAACCTGCCGCTATGTCTTGGGAGGAAACCTGGGTACCCAGAGCAAACCCACACAAGCACAGGGAGAAAATGCAAACTCCATGTAGATGGTATCCAGACCAGGATTCAAATCTAGGATCCCAGTGCTGCAAAGCAGGGAGGCTAACCACTAAGCCACTTGTTTTCCCATTGCTGTCCACCAGAGGATGCTACTGCACTGTAACAGTTCTCAGCAATGATGAACACATACATGACATGCACTGAGCTGCTCTTGTGCGGTAGATACATCATCCTGGCCTGGCAAATCAAGTGGCCAAAGTTCCCAAAACCAGAAGAAGCCAGGGAGAAGTTACCAGTGAGGGAGACCTCATATCGCTGGAGCAGAGGTGATTTTCATTCCACTTTAAAATGTTTACAGAGTAAATGACCAAACATAAAAGAGGTCTAAACGCCAAGCGGCTGCACATTTGCATTCTATTAAAAAAGGACATATGAGCCGAGAGCGCGCCCTGCGCACTCCCAGCACTCATGTCCGATACTCATGGAAAGGTCCTGACCTCCTCTTTCGATCGGGACCTTTCCCGATCATGTGACCGCCGTGACGGCGCGTCATGGCAGTCACATGACCCTAAACCCCGCCTCCCGGCTTCTGAAACTCTTAAAGGGCTGGGAGGAGCCAGTGTGAAGGGGTTAAAAAAAATTTGTAAATGCATTGAAAACCAATTAATCTGTTTGTATTGCGAAAAAAAATTGTAAACAGAGCCATTATTTTCTTTGGATTTTCATTCGTAAACCGAAAATTACTTTAACCGAGGCATTCGTAAACTGAGGTATGCCTGTAGTTCACACTGGCTTTGAAGGCAGGCATTTGAGAGGTGTTTTTAATGCTTATCAGATGCTTATAAAATGCTGCAAAACTGCACATAGGGCATTTGGGGAGTGTTTTTAACACTTGTAAAAAGCCAGTGTGAAGCTGATTAACGCCTGTCTAACGCCCATGCTAAAGCTATTGGAGCGTTTGATAAGAGTTAGAAATTTATTTCTAACTCTTGCCAAACGCCCCTATAGCGTTAGACAGGCGTTTGGGAAGCGTTTTTAGTGCTCCTCAAACGCTCCCCAAACGCCCCATGCACGGTTTTGAGGAGGTTGATAGGCATTTGCCAAGCGTTAAAACCGCACCACAAACACCTATAATAAAGTTAAATGGTATTAACACTCTGCCAGGCATTTGCAGAGCAGCACCATAGACTAGAATGGGAGGCTTCAACTCCTCCTGATTCGACAAGAGGCATCAGTTTTGCCGTGACGCAATGCTAATGCTTCAGTGTGAACAGCACTGTGTGAATTTTCATAGGCGTTTGGGAAGCATTAAAATTGCTTCCCAAACGCCTGTCTGATGCCTGATGACAAAGCTAGTGTGAACTGAGCCTCATTCAGCTGGTCCCTGCTGAGCCAGCCAAATTTCGATCCATCTAAACCATCTAAATGGTTAGCACTTCCGCCTGGCAGTACTAGGGTTGTTAGATCGAATTCCAACCACGGCACCACCTGCCTGGAGTTTGCATGTTCTCCCTGTGCCTGCGTGGGTTTCCTCCGGGTACTCCGGTTTCCTTCCACACTCCAAAGACATGCTGGTAGGTTAATTGGCTCCTGTCTAAATTGTCCCTAGTATGTGTATGTATGAATGTAAGTTAGGGACCTTAGATTGTACGCCCCTTGAGGGTTAGGGACTGATGTGAATGTACAATATATATGTATGTAAAGCGCTGCGTAAATTGAAGGCACTATATAAGTACCTGAAATAAATAAATCTATGGCCAGCTTTACACTGTAACTGCTCCCCAAAAAAAAAAAAAAACAGCAACTTGATTGTGTTATCTGACAGAGCTGTGTAAGTCTCAGGACTGGATGGAAAGAAATACAAATCCTTTGGTAGATAAAACAGCTAAATTTATTTTAACAATGCATTTAGCTGTTTGTATGGAGTTATTATTATTATTATTATACAGGATATATATATTATTATTATATTATTATTATACAGGATTTATATATTATTATTATTATACAGGATTTATATATTATTATTATACAGGATTTATATATTATTATTATTATTATACAGGATTTATATATTATTATTATACAGGATTTATATATTAATTATTATACAGGATTTATATATTATTATTATTATACAGGATTTATATATTATTATTATACAGGATTTATATATTATTATTATACAGGATTTATATGGCGCCAACAGTTTGCTCAGCGCTTTACAATATAATGGGAGACAATACAGCAACAATACAGTTCAATACAAGAGGGATAGGAGGGCCTGATCCTGGGAGCTTACAATCCAGGAGATCAGGCACACCTTCTACATAGAAACCAATCAGCTTCCAGGTTTTATTGAAAAGCAGACAAAAAGACAGGGGATGTAGAAGAAGTAAGTATACAGGAAAATTATTTGCTGGGAACTGCTCTTGCCAGAAGTTTGTTGTGCAACAAAGCTGCTTTATTGACTAACACACAGAAGCAAAGTTCTGTACTTGGAAACAAAATCCATCTTGTTCTGGTCTGAGTTAAGGAAAGTTGTTTCTTGCAGTTTATGGAAGTCTGATAGTGAGCATGTTTCATCTTTAACCACTTCCAGTCCGGACACTTTTACCCCCTTCCTGACCAGGGCAATTTTCAGCTTTCAGCGCTATCACACTTTGAATGACAATTGCGCAGTCATGCAACACTGTACCCAAATAAATTTTTTACCATTTTTTTGAGACAGATAAAGCTTTATTTTGGTGGTATTTATTCACCGCTGGGATTTTTATTTTTTTTGCTATCTAAATGAAAAAGTCCAAAAATTTTGAACAAAAGTGTTTTTTTTATAAAATTTTGCAAATAAATAATATTTCATCATAAATCTTGGCCAAAATTTATTCCGTTATCTTTTTAGTAAAAAAAAAAAAATTAGTTTATAACCAAAAATTATAATTTTTAAACATTTTTTTTTACATTTTTATTTTATTTTTTTATATTATTTTTTATTTATTTATTTTTTTTACATACTGTCACCCTAGCAGTACAGCGTCACCATGGTGACACTGCACTACTTGTGGGGGGTGATGAAGATTTTTTTTTTTTTACACTGATTGCTTTTACACCCATATAGGATGTAAAAGCAATCATTTCTCTTTCTCTCTGTGTGCATTCCTGCACTCATTGAGAAGTACTGAGTGAGCTGTGATTGGTCACAGCTTGTCACATGGTACAAGGCTGTTGTGAATAGGCTTGTACCATGTGACCTCTGTGATCCTTCACAGATTTCACACGTAAGCAATGATGTCACAAGTGACATCTTCCTTACTACTTTGCATGTGATCACTGATTGGCCAATCAGTGATCACATGATCGGGACCTCGTACAGAGGTCCCGTCCGACGATCGGTGTTTCACTGTGTCCGGAGGACACAGCGGGCACCGGATCGCGGTGCTGCACGCTCCCAGGGAGCGCGCACAAGCAGGGTGCAGGGAGGCCATTCATAAACGGCCACCTGACCCTGCACTGCCACCGTCCGGCCGTTTATATGCAACGGCCGGTCGGGAAGTGGTTAAATTCTGTTAGGCAATTGTTAGCAGCAGCACAACAAACTAGCGCCAACAGAAGAAAAACAGAGCAACGGCTCGCGTCTAGCATCATATCAGCGCTTCAAACAGATACAGCTTGTCATGTAGTAGGCCATACTCTGCAGAATAGCAGCAAAGGTAATGACAGTCATATCTTAGATTGTAAGCTCCAAGGATCCCTCTTGTATTGAACTGTATTGTTGCTGTATTGTCTTCCGTTATATTGTAAAGTGCTGAGCAAACTATTGGCGCTATATAAATTATTATTATACAGTATTTATAAAGCGCCAATGGTGCGCTCAGCGCTGTACATTACAAAGGGGGACAGAACATGTGACAGAACAATACCAATACAATGTGATACACGAGGGGTTCGAGGGCCCTGCTCTTTCCAGTTTACAATCTAGGAATAATAATATCTGTAGCTGTATTTCAGGTTTTTTATTATTATTATTATGCAATATTTATATCGCGCCAAAAGGTTTGCTCAGCGCTGTGCAATATAGTGGGGGACAGTACATGAGACAATACAGTAACAAAACAATACACGAGGGGTTCGAGGGTCCTGCTCTTTCGAGCTTACAATCTAGGAGGTTTACTAGTCCTTTGGCTGGCAATGCACTCTGGGACTTGTTGCCACATGCAAGTCTAGTGTATGTAATTAGCACCAATCATCCCATTGTGTACAATTTCCTCACTGTGTGCAGGTGAGGTCACAGCTCAGGTCAAGTGCACACCAGGCTCTGTTCTTGTGTATCCGGACAGGTGTGGACACATTGCTCTCTTCACTTTATGGTCATTAGGCAGTCTGCTCCCTCTGATAAGCTTTCAGGTAATGAAGTGCCATGTTGTTTCCTGAAGGATTTATGAGTACTGCTCTGTAGGAGTAGACTCTTATCTCTACTGGATAATAGTTTTCTAACCTCTTCACCTCTGACATGTGTCTTGGTTCTCCCCTCCACCCACATTCTGAATAGTTTTGTTAGTCTCTGATCAGAAGGATGTCTGGTTTCACATAAAAGAACAGAAAAGACCAGAAAAAAGTGCAATAAATAAATTCAACTTTTAACCTCTTCCATACCGGGCACTTTTACCCCCTTCCTGCCCAGGCCATTTTTCAGGTTTCAGCGCTCTCACACTTTGGATGACAATTGCGCAGTTATGCAACATTGTACCCAAACTAAAATTTTAGCATTTTCTTCACACAACTAGAGCTTTCTTTTGGTGGTATTTAATCACCGCTGGGGTTTTTATTTTTTGCTAAATTAACAAAAAAAGACCAAAAATTTTGAAAAAAAAAACACGTTTTTCTTTGTTTCTGTTATAAAAGTGTGCAAATAAATAATTGTTCTTCATAAATTTAGGCCGAGATGTATTCTGCTACATGTCTTTGGTGAAAATAACCCAAATTAGGATGTATTATTTAGTCTGTAGGAAAGTTATAGAGTTCACAAACTATGGTATAGATCTGAATATTGATCAATCCTGAAGTACTGACAGCCAATCTAATTTCTTGAGGTCCAAGAATGTCAGAACAGTACAGATATCCCCCAAATGTCAGAACAGTACAGATATCCCCCAAATGTCAGGACAGTACAGATATCCCCCAAATGTCAGGACAGTACAGATATCCCCCAAATGTCAGAACAGTACAGATATCCCCCAAATGTCAGGACAGTACAGATATCCCCCAAATGTCAGAACAGTACAGATATCCCCCAAATGTCAGGACAGTACAGATATCCCCCAAATGTCAGGACAGTACAGATATCCCCCAAATGTCAGGACAGTACAGATATCCCCCAAATGTCAGGACAGTACAGATATCCCCCAAATGTCAGAATAGTACAGATATCCCCCAAATGACCCCTTTTTGCAAAGTAGACAGTCTGACGTACTTCATAAGAGGCATGGCGAGTTTATGAAGTTGTAATTTTTTTGTCCTAATTTTTCGGAAAATTAAAAAAATTATTTTCACTATATTTTTTTACATACTGTCACCAGTACAGTACAGCGTCATCATATAACTGGCATGGCGGTGATCAGGGACACTGACTGGTGACAGTATGAAAAAAAAATTATAATTTTTTTAATTTTTGTTTTGTTTTTTTTATTAGTTTTAATTTTTATTACATTTTTTTTTCTTTTTTTTAAGATTTTTTTTCATATTTCACTATGACCAAAGTAGTACAATGTTACCACAGTAACATTGTACTACTTCGGGGAAGTGATCAGTATTTTTTTTTTTTTTTACACAATTTGCTTATAGAAAATAATTACTTTGCTATAAGCAAGCATTTACCTGAATGACATCGATTCATTCAGGGTTTTGTTTTTGTGCTTAGCTGTGATTTGGCCACAGCTAATTACATGACACAGCTGGGCTGTGATTGGCCCAGCTTGTGCATGTGATCGCTGTGACCACTCACAGCTAGACACACTTGTATACAATGGATGGCATGAAAGGAAGCCATCCATTGTATACAACTGTCATGTGACCTGCTGTGATTGGTCACAGCAGGTCACATGGTACTGGCAATGGGGGCCTGTACTCAGATCTGTCATCGCGCTGCTGCGAGGCTCTGTGGGCATGCAGACTGCAGATGCCTGAAAGGACGAGGGGTTTTGCATGCTGCCATCTGGCTATTGGCCGGGCCAGGGGCGGACTGACAATTCATGGGGCCCCCGGGCAATAGGGGATCCTGGGGCCCCTGTGTCCTTGCCCAGCTCAAAAAAGCCTTTGAAAAAGGTGCCAGGGGCATCTCATGGGGCCCCCTACGGACCCCGGGCCCTCGGGCAGTGCCCGAGTTTCAAAATGGTCAGTCCGCCCCTGGGCCGGGCGGGAACCTATTAAGAAAAAAAATTATCAATACATATACTGTATTTTTGCAGAAAATAAAATATGCATGTATCTTTTACTGCAGGATCCTGCAAAGCATTGCACCCGAGATCAGTGGATAAGGGGTGCAATATCAGACTCCTGCAGACATGCCAAGCAGCTTTCAATCCCATACCTCTATAGGGGCTGACTGCTTACAATCTGCAGAGCTTGTGAATTAACTTTGAGCGCCCTCGCAGTCCATTCAGAACTGCAAGCTGTTGTAGTTCATTCATTCACAAGATTCTGTGAATCAATGACGTAGCTGTGCGGGAGCAGCCCCGCACGGCTGCGCTGGTTTTGAATTGTAAAAGCATGTGGAGGGAGAAGGTCCCTTGCCCACTGTCACAATGCAAGCAGCATGGGAGGAAGAGACTGCGGGAGCTGGAACATATCACATGTTCCATTCTAAATACAGGTGGAACATGTAACTTATTCCAAAAGTGAACTTAGCTTTAAGTCGTCATGCACACGGGACGTTTTTACAGCGGCTGTTTTTGGCTTTTGATGTTTTTTTCTACAGCCAGTAAACCCCCCAGCATGTTATCCTATGTGTTCATGCACACATAGACTGGAATCAGTGTTTTTTAGCAGGGACGTTTTTTGGCTGGAAAAAAAAAACAGGACTAGTGTGTCTCTAGGAGTTTTTTGCTGTAAAAATGCTCTAACGCTGAAAAACACAGTAAAACGCTGCAAACTGACGTTTTTTGACCCCCAAAGAATATTTTTTGGTAAGAAAACCCGCTAAAAATCAAAAGCGGAAAAATGCGGGAAAACGCAGCAAAACGCCGCTAAATGCTAATGCGAAAATGCTAAAAAAAGCTGAAAACTCACGTTTTTAGCGTGACTTTACACAGCTAACGTTACCAGCGTTATCAAAACGTCCCGTGTGCATGAAGACTAAAAGGCCCATTCTGGGGGGCATAACACATTACCCTTGCAGTGGGGCCTTCCTGTACTGCAAGGGTTAAATGTTTATTAAACCCAAAAACAAACAATTCTTAGATGTGATGGCTACATTCATTTTCTTTTTTAGGCCCCTTTCACATGGATGTTGTGATCGGGTCCGCCTGCCCGTTTTCCAATTAACCTGATTGGAACCTCCATTCTCCTCTATGAAGCAGTGGGTGTAAATGGACATGTGTCCGTTTACACCCACCGAGATCCCATCCAATCTGCCAAAAATAGACGGATGGGGATCCAATTCCCCTTCTGTCTGTCAGATCGAGTTGGATGGAAACGGACAGGCGGTACGTTTTCATCCGACTACCCATTGAGGAGAGCGAGCTGCTCTGTGTCTGCTCTGCAGCAGTGGAGCAGACACAGACCTTTCATCCGCTTGCTCAGCAGGGATCAACGAAGAGATCCCTTGCCGGTAAACGGGTCTGCACTGCGTGAAAAGACCATCAGGCTTTGTTTCTTTAGAAAGAAATAAAAAGCTGTCAGTGCCAAGGCAGTTGCTGTAGTGATCCTAGGATTTGAAATCCCCACTTTTCTTCTCCCTCTTCTCTCTGCTGCACTTCTGGAACAGATCAGAACCAGTACAGGGCATTGTTCTGATTCATCCCAGAAGTTCTGCACAGAGAAGAAAAAGAAGAGCTGGGATTTTAAACCTCCAGACCATTACATCGGGGCTGTGTGGGCACCGACAGCTCAGCACCCACACAGGTAAGTACAGCGGGGACCAAGGGGGAGGGTGTAGACTGTCCGTTCACCTTTTCATTTTTTTCTGATAAAGGTGAAATAACACTTTAAATACAGAACTTAACCACCTCCCGTCCGGCCGTTGTATATAAACGGCCAGACGGTGGCAGTGCAGGGTCAGGTGGCCATTTATAAACGACCTCTTCACACCCTGCTTGTGCCGCTCCCTGGGAGCACGCAGCACCGCGATCCGGTGCCCGCTGTGTCCTCCGGACACAGTGAAACACCGATCGTCGGACGGGACCTCTGTACGAGGTCCCGATCATGTGATCACTGATTGGCCAATCAGTGATCACATGCAAAGTAGTAAGCAAGATGTCACTTCTGACATCGTTGCTTACTACGTGTGAAATCTGTGAATGATCACAGAGGTCACATGGTACAAGGCTATTCACAACAGCCTTGTACCATGTGACAAGCTGTGACCAATCACAGCTCACTCAGTAGTTCTCAATGGCTGGAAGAATGCAGACAGAGAGAAGAAGAAATGATTGCTTTTACAGCCTTTATGGGTGTAAAAGCAATCAGTGTAAAAAAAAAAAAAAAAAATGTTCATCACCCCCCCCACCATCATCATGGTGACACTGAACTGCTAGGGTGACAGTATCTAAAAAAATAAATAAAAAAATAATATTAAAAAAAAATGTTTAAAAATTATAATTTTTGGTTATAAACTAATTTGGGTTCTTTTTTTTTTACTAAAAATATAACAGAATACATTTTGGCCAATATTTATGATGAAATACTATTTATTTGCAAAATTTTATAAGAAAAACATTTTTTTTCAAAATTGTTGGACTTTTTAATTTACATAGCAAAAAAAATAAAAATCCCAGTGGTGAATAAATACCACCAAAATAAAGCTTTATCTGTCTCAAAAGCCAATTGTCCAATTACTTTTGGTCCCTTAACAAGTGGGAGGCACATATGCAAACTGTTGTAATTCCTACACCGTTCACCTGATTTGGATGTAAATACCCTCAAATTAAAGCTGACAGTCTGCAGTTAAAGCACATCTTGTTTGTTTCATTTCAAATCCATTGTGGTGGTGTATAGAGCCAAAAATGTTAGAATTGTGTCGATGTCCCAATATTTATGGACCTGACTGTAAACAAGCTGCTAGCGGGCTTCAGCAGGCTTTCATCAATGTTCAAGCTATGCTGAAGTCTACAGCTGGGTACACACTATACAATTTTTTTCATTCAACCCAGTGAGCTAAACATAAAAAATTGAGAGATCGCCATACTAACACAAATAATGTCAGTGCAGCGATCTCCCCTGCTAAACCTTTGTGTTTTGACAGGGGGACTGCCTCCCCCACGCTCATTGGCAACCATTGGCTGTCGGCGCTGTTCGAATTGGGTTGGATGCTTGTTTTCTAGTACGCGCTTTCAGCAGAAGCCGTAAAACTGGCTTCTGTAGAACAAGACAGCTGTATACACAGGCGAATGGTTCCTGCCAAACCGACCGTTTTTGTATAGTTTTCGGTCCATGTGTAGCCAGCCTAAAGCAGAACTTCACTGCATTTGAGCTCCACAAATCAAATCTTTCTGTATTTTTCTTTTCCATAAATGAGTTTTTATTCACTTGCAGTGTACTTTGCTAGATAATTGACTAGTCAGTTCCCTAGTAGTCACTTCCCTTCTTGCAGGTCATAGCCCTTTCCTCTGTTGGGAGTGTTTAATTACTCTCTATGCTGGCCCAGCTCCTCCTCCCATCCCCTCCTCTCCCTACATAACCTGTTTTGTAGCTGCCAGAGAAGAAGTGAAGGGGAATACTACAGATGATGACTTGAGTGACAGATCTGCATTTGCCGAGGCTGCTGACATGACATCCAAGATGGCGGTGACTATCAGCAGTCTGTAAATGTTTTGTAAAAGCTTGCTGTACACACTGACCTTTCATAAGCTGAAGCCAATGTGAAAAAGGCCTTAGAGTTGGTCATTGGAACCTGAAATGATTATCTGTGTTTCCTGAACAGACAACAAGAGAGAAGATGGGAAGATGCCTCATCCACTGTTCAAGGCCTCATCCTGGAGCTGTCTAATCTCAAGTGAGCCTTCCCAGTCTTGGTGCTTTCAACTATTATTACCTTAGGTCCATGTAAATATAGTTGGCTTTCTTTAAAAAAAACAAAAAAATAAAAACAACAACAACATAAATGTATCATTTTTTGCTCCCACCTGCCTGTCCCAAAATGCATACCTATCAGGGGCGGACTGACAACTCATGGGGCCCCCAGGCAATAGGGGATCATGGGGCCCCTGTGTCCTTGCCCAAACTCAAAAAAAGCCTATGAAAAAGGTACCAGGGGCATCTCATGGGGCCCCCTACTGACCCCAGGCCCGAGTTTCCAAATGGTCAGTCCGCCCCTGATACCTACAGTGTTTCCTTCTGTGTACATTTTTCTGTGTCCCTGGGCTGGGATAATGTAACCATTGCAGGCGGCTGCAGAATGGAGGTAAGTATACATCTAGGGGAGGGTGGGATTTAGGTGGGGCAAAAAGCATAAGTACACTTAAAGTGTTACTAAACCCACAGCAGTACAATCAGTCTGTATATGCAGGAAAGCATGCTTGTTATACTCACTGTGGAACCTAAGGGGTTAATCCTCTGCATTGTGTAAAAAAGGCTGTTGATCTTTTCTTCTCTACCCCTCCTCTTGTTCAAATGTCCCCCTTGATAAGACAGACTGAACTGTGCCCTTCTGCACATGCTCAGGTTAGTGTGTATTGCTAGAGAGGGTTTTTTTTGTTTGAAGAGTGCATGTGATCAGCACAGGGCCAATCAGCACTGTCCAGGCAGAGGTCAGGGGTCCTTCATCCTCCTAGAGAAAACTCTTACAAGCTTTAACCAGTGCTCAGCTGAAGTCACAAGACTGCTCTAACTGCTGATAAGAAAATGTATTTGACAGTTTATATTTACTAAAATAATTGCATTTCCATGTTGTGTGTACTGTGGGAGACCAGATATAGTGAATGCAGGGTCCAGGGAGACCAGATATAGTGAATGCAGGGTCCGGGGAGACCAGATATAGTGAATGCAGGGTCCTGGGAGACCAGATATAGTGAATGCAGGGTCCAGGGAGACCAGATATAGTGAATGCAGGGTCCGGGGAGAGACCAGATATAGTGAATGGAGGGTCCGGGGAGACCAGATATAGTGAATGCAAGGTCCTGGGAAACCAGATATAGTGAATGCAGGGTCCGGGGAGACCAGATATAGTGAATGCAGGGTCCGGGGAGACCAGATATAGTGAATGCAGGGTCCTGGGAGACCAGATATAGTGAATGCAGGGTCCTGGGGAGACCAGATATAGTGAATGCAGGGTCCTGGGGAGATCAGATATAGTGAATGCAGGGTCCGGTGAGAGCAGATATAGTGAATGCAGGGTCCGGGGAGAGCAGATATAGTGAATGCAGGGTCCGGGGAGACCAGATATAGTGAATGCAGGGTCCGGGGAGACCAGATATAGTGAATGCAGGGTCCTGGGGAGACCAGATATAGTGAATGCAGGGTCCTGGGGAGACCAGATATAGTGAATGCAGGGTCCTGGGGAGACCAGATATAGTGAATGCAGGGTCCTGGGGAGACCAGATATTGTGAATGCAGGGTCCGGGGAGACCAGATATAGTGAATGCAGGGTCCTTGGGAGACAAGATATAGTGAATGCAGGTTCTGGGGAGACCAGATATTGTGAATGCAGGGCCTGGGGAGACCAGATATAGTGAATGCAGGGTCCGGGGAGACCAGATATAGTGAATGCAGGGTCCGGGGAGACCAGATATTGTGAATGCAGGGTCCGGGGAGACCAGATATTGTGAATGCAGGGTCCGGGGAGACCAGATATTGTGAATGCAGGGTCCGGGGAGACCAGATATTGTGAATGCAGGGTCCGGGGAGACCAGATATTGTGAATGCAGGGTCCGGGGTTTAGTAACACTTTAATTTGTTTGCAATTAAGAGAGAGCCAAATCATGGCATCCTTCATATTTCTATCATGACAGAAGAATTTTGACCTTTGGAGTACCAGCCTTTGTGCTCATCACCAGACTATTTTGCAGTTTTCAGTGCTGTGATAATTTGACTGACAATTACTCAGACATGCAATGAGATATAAGTCATTTCTTTTGAAGCAGAGCTTTCTTCAGCAGGGTAATGGGTGGGACTCACTGTCATTTTTTTTATATAGAGGAAAAAAGGTAAAACATGTAAAAAGGTCATTTCCCTTACTTTAGATTATAAAACATATCAAATAAAAACACAAGGATAGTATGATACCTCCAAAATTAGCCCTTTCTGGAAAGTAGACACCCAAAGATAATCAAATTTTTTGCCACCGTTTTTTTTTTAAATAAAGAAACATGCTGGTATTGAGGTGATAAAACATGGAGCTTGGTATTGGTACACTAGATATAGGACATCATTAAAATGATGTAAATCCTAACAATAACTATTAAAAAATGTTCTCCCCCTCCTAACTATCCTGCATATCCTATGTACTTACTTTTTTTAGTCCAGCCTAGTTATGTGATCCTGCAGCCCTGGTTTCCCCTGTGTAAGGAAGCACTCGACAACGACTGTGAACTCTGGGAGCAGTGACGTCACCCACAGGCTCCCAAGGCCCAGCCGTGGCTCCCTCTTCTCCCTTGCAGTAGCTGCTCAGTGATAGGGAAGCTGGAGCTGCAGGATCACGAGAGTGGATTAAAAACAGGTAAATATACAAACAGAGGCGGACTGACAACTCATGGGGCCCCCGGGCAATAGGGGATCATGGGGCCCCTGTGCCCTTGCCAAAACTCAAAAAAGCCTATGAAAAAGGTACCAGGGGCATCTCATGGGGCCCCCTACTGACCCTGGGCCCTCGGGCAGTGCCCGAGTTTACAAATGGTCAGTCCGCCCCTGTATACAGATCTCTTTTACACAGGTCATGCAGGTTAGGTAGGAGGACGACAAACGACATACACGTATGTCCCTGGACTTCAAGTGGTTATAGTGGGATGATACCCGCAGCCGCAGGCATCATCCTGGTACCATTTTTTTTTAGCTGACGGTTGGATCTCTTGCAATAGCAACCCTAGTAGCTAAATAGCCACTGTACTGCAATTACAAGAAGTGGGACCCCCCCCCCCCAACCCCTCCAACCATCACCTTCAGCTACTTTAACGGGCTGCCCTGTCCCACTGGGACAACCGACCGACCGTCAGGCGTTTCTGCTAGCTGATCATAGAGCCGAACAAAGAGTGGAACCACTCCAGTCGGCTCTGATATTGGGAACCAGAAGCGATGACCTTACATCACTTCCGGGTTACCAGGATGTAAATGGCGCCATTTTCACAAAAGAAAAGCATTTGATCACACTGATCTTGGTGCGATCAAATGCTTTTTTGGGGTCAGAGGAGGGATTTGGGGTCGTATTATACAGCACACAATAAGTATTTTTATTTTTTCCTAGTCGCCTCATTATGAGCACGTACCGGGACCTTCGTCTGAAGAGACTGCGGTACCCCCCAGGCAGAGGGGCTGCACGAAAGAGACGTAGAGAAATGTAACGAATACTACACGTCCTTTTTTTTTTGTATTTGTTCAGCTGGTTTATAGTTTTGTATTTTATACTAAAGTTTATCCATGGCCATAGCTTTCTAAGACATTTTGTGTGCTGTTTTCCAGTTTTTACCTCGTCTTTACTGTTTGTATTTTAGATGTGTTTATCCCTTTTGTTTTCCACCAGGCAGCCATCTTGTTAGCTGTTACAGTATACAGTCTATTACAGTCTATTAGTTCCCTAGAGAGCATTGGGGGGCATGAGGCAGTAGGGAGAATGTCGCCAGCACACCGAGGATCACCAATATGGGTCCAAAAGTTTTAATGAACGATCACATAGTTACAGCAAGGCAACGTTTCTGAGTCTCGCAGGACCCCTTCATCAGTCATGTGATAGTCACTTGCCTGATGAAGGGGTCCTGCGAGACTCCAAAACGTTGCCTTTCTGTAACTATGTGATCGTTCATTAAAATTTTTGGCCCCATATTGGTGATCCTCGGTGTGCTGATAACGTTCTCCCTTGCTGATTCTGTTAGGTTCCAGCCGACGGTCGCTGCAGCACCCACTTTTACAGACAGCCATTTTTAACACAGGAACGTGTGCGTTGGAGTGTACACTTGCATGAGGCACTAAGTGGCACAAGCCTCCACAATGTTACTAGTTTCTAGAGAATTACAGGGCTGCCTTGTGGTGAATAGAGTGCAAAAAAGTTGTTGACATTTGAGTCAGAATGACAGATTCTCTTTTTTCTTTTTCATCACAAAGATTAAAAAAAAAAACATTTTGTTTCATGTTGCAGATTTTTTATTGATGCCAATAATTGCCAATATGTAATAAGAATTAAAATTTATATTATTACCTTTTAGAGATCTGAATATTTATCTCATTGTGTGGCAGATTAGTACAGCAAATTCATTGAAGTACAAAATACAAGTGTGGATATTTTAGGCAATGCTGCCTGGGACATGTATACAAATAGTCAACCTAACCTGATTTTTTTAAGGTCTTTTGCACACTACTGCCTAAAAACACTTTAGACACACAGGCATTTTTTTATACTGATGGAAATGCAGCCCATTGTTTTCAATGTGCTTGTACACACATGACACACACATGACTGTAAACATTTGGTGCGTATGGTTGAGTAAAATAAAATACTGAAATCTGCTTTTCCGGTCAGTATTTTATGTCTGTAAAATGTTCATTTAAAGAGGTTAGAATTGCATTCTGGGAGCAAGAATCTATTTTACTCATGTAGATGCGCAAATATGCGCAAAATACACACAAAAAAAATATGTCCAGGAATGCTGCTATTCAAAACATCAGTACCGTGTGTGCAAGTACCTTAAAGCTGAAGTATAATCTGCTTATATTATACCATCCCTGCAGGGGCAGACTGACAACTCATGGGGCCCCCGGGTAATAGGGGATCATGGGGCCCCTGTGTCCTTGCCCACACCCAAAAAAGCCTATGAAAAAGCCAAGGAAAGGTACCAGGGGCATCTCATGGGGCCACCTACTGACCCTGGGCCCTAAGGCAGTGCCCGAGTGCTCGAATGGTCAGTCCGCCCCTACATTCCTGGTTTCTCCTTTTCCTCCTCATCAACATGATAATGACATTTTTTAAAACATAATTATTATTTGGACTCAGTGATGTCATAACTTAAAGATGAAGTCTAATCTGCTTAATTTTCCCTTTCCTGGTTCAGCTCTCTGCCTCCTCCTCAACAAAGAAGTGAATTTTTTAAGTAAAACCTTTCTGGTTTCATTATATGCCTTATATTAAACCCCGTGATAATATCACTGGGTCTCTGTGCAATGCAGGCAGATCATGGCTGATGGGCAGGGCCAGCAGGGTGTTGTTAATAGCCTTCTGAAGACATTGCAGCACCCTGCCTTAGTATTTCCCTCAAGAGCCCTCAACTCTGATGCAAGCAGTGGGCTGGCTCTTGGGAGGAATTATGAAAATATTAAAATGCCCTTATTGGTGGATGTTAGTCTGGAGGAGTTAAGCTCAACTTAGCTAGATGTTGGGGCCTCATGTCCAGCCTGGACCTAAGATCTAAGGGGGTTCCACATTCACACAGGGATCACTGTGAAGACTAACAAAGGTACAGGATACATGTAGGCACCAAACCCCCATCTGCAGCAAGGAGTTTTTTCTCCTCCTCGGGAGTAGGACATGTTATTTTTTTCTCCCTTCTCCAGATGAAAGCATCTTTTTTCCTCCTTCAAAGACAAGTCCTCCAAGCCTTTCACCTCCTCAGGATCCTTTCGACTGACAGCTCAAAGGTTCAGGGTCTGTGGAGAAGTCTTCCTTTGTGTGAAGGTGTGCCCCTCACCTCATCATCTCAAGGTGGGGGAGACATCTGCTGTCTGCAAACCACTGTTTTTTCTAAATCTCTGACAAATGGTTTCTGGAGGTTATCTCCTCTGGTTACAACATAGAATTCCAAATCTCTCTGCCAGGGGGGGATTTCCTGGCCTCAAATGACCTCAAGGATGCTTACCTTCATGCTCACATTCGCCACTCTCACCAACATTTCCTTCTGTTTCCAGCCTCAAACTCAAAAGATTAAAGACATTTGTTAAAGGGCTGGACCCTCCTTTTCAGCCCAGGTTGGACAGGTGTGATGGATCATTCGGAAGATGCTAGTCTCCCCATCAATATTCTGGAACATCTTGCAATCCATCTCTCCCTCTCCCAATGCTAACGACGGTGGTCTACATCAACCACCAAGTGGGCACAATGAGCTCAGCTGCATCTCTGCAGGCCTCTCAAACCCTCCATTGGGCAGAACTTTATGTACCAGCTCTATCAGCAGTTCACATTTGGGGGGGTGGATAACATGCAAGCAAACTATCACAGTCACCAGAGTCTGGACCAAGGAAAATGGTCCCTGCAACTCAATGTTTTTCTCTTGATCTGCCAACAATGGGGAACTTCAGGCATTGATCTATTTGCATCCAAGCGCAATCAGAAAGTTCCCAAGTTTGTAGCCTGGTCAAAGGATCCCTTGCTTGAAGCATCAGATGGTCTGGTGGCTTTGTGGCACAGTTACTCCCTGATATAGGCAGTACAGTGGCTAAATGGTTAGCACGTCCACCTGCCAGTACTAGGGTCGTTGGTTTGAATCCCAAACACGGCATCACCTGCCTGGAGTTTGCAAGTTCTCCCTGTGCCTGCATGAGTTTCCTCCAGGAACTCCAGCTTCCTCCCACTATGCCAAAGACATGCTGGTAGGTTAATTGGCTCCTGTCTAAATTGGCCCTAGTATGTGTATGTATGAATGTAAGTTAGGGACCTTAGATTGATTAAGGATTAGGGACTGATGTAAATGTACAATATATATGTGTAAAGCACTGCGTAAATGGATGGAGCTATATAAGTACCAGAAATAAAAAAATAAAATGTACGCCTTTCTCACTCTAAAACTCCTCCCCTGGTCATTCTGGTGGCTCCAGACTGGCTGATAAAGGGGTTGGTTGGCGGATCTCATTCGGTTGGTCGCAGATGCTCCGTGGTGCCTTCCACTCCACCTGGACCTTCTTTCTCCAGGTCCAATTTAGCACCCTGTTTTACAGTCACTGACTTTACCAGCTTGGCTGTTAAAAGTCAGGTACTAAAAGATAAAGGAAGTTCTCAGCCTGTCAACTCCACCATGATTCATGCTTGGAAGTCCACTTCTCAGTTTATTTACTATTGCACCTGAAAGACCTACTTTGCCTACTTTGAATCTCTTGTAAAGGTAAGTAGAGACAATGCAAGTTAGAAGGTGAGTTTGTAATTGTTTATTTAGAGTAGCAACAAGTAATCAAGCCAACATGTTTTGGGTAAACAAAAACTCCACCTTCCTCAGGGTTATTGCTGAATACTAATAATAAATGGGGAAGGATCCCTAACAGGCCTGTCTGTAACACCAAGATAAGAAAGATCGATTCCTGCTGTGACTACACAGGGCTGCCTCCTGGGTGTTTACTTTTGTTGCACCTAGGGTCCTGCTCCTGTAGGTGGCAATATCAAACCCATCTGATATGAAGAAGGGCTGTGTCCTTCATGAAAAGGATTTTATGGTGAATACAAAAATCCAGTTTTGTCTCATCACCTGGAAAACTTGTCTGTTAACAGGATTATGTCTCCGACTGCCTTAGGGGTCCCAAAGGCCAGGTCACCAGCAGCTTACCTGTGTCTCAGTCAAAATCAGTCCACCATTCTTGTTTCTAAATGTGTTCTGCTTCACACTGGAACTTACAGATACCTGCTGGCTGTTTCTTTTTTTTTTTTTCTTTTTTTTAATTTAAATATTTATTAGTTTTTCATGTTATTACAAAAAATCCATAAAAGGGGACACAATACATATAAATGTTCATTACATTTCTAATTTACCTCTTCTAATAAGTTTTCTTTCCCACCCATCCCAACCCATTCCCACCCCCCTTCCCCCTCCCTCCCCTCTGCAGGTTCTCTCCCACTCTAATCTCTCGAGGCCTAATAACTTTAAGTACCGTCCTAGTTTATAGTTTTCTATATTTCTCTTTCAATCCTGATTTTTCCCATTTTTCCCATCTCATATAGTATACTCCCAACCTATCTTCCTGCATATGGTAACATTTTTCCATTCTACTAATCTGGTTTACTCTATTGATCCAGTCTTCCTCCTTCGGCACCTCTGTTTTCTGCCAAAACTTGGGTATCAAACCTTTTGTAGCATTTAAATAGTACCATCCGCCTGATTCTTTATATTTATTTACTGATGTCTCAACATTGTGTAGGAGACACATCGTTGGGTCTAACCCTATGTCATTTCCAGTTATTATTTCTATCAATTTAACTATTGTCTTCTAAAAAGCTTGAATTTTCGGACATTCCCACCATATGTGAAACACCGTGCCCATCTCCCCACATCCTCTCCAACACATTTTTGAATTTTCCCCACTCATCTTATACTCAATACTCGGTGTAATATGCCATCGTGTCAAACACTTATAATTAATCTCCACCTCTCTCATACTAATGTTCTCGTGTATCAATCTAAATATCTTTTTCTGTTTATCCTCGTCTAACACCACATCCATATCTCTTTCCCATTTTGTTATAAAAATTAACTTTGTGTCTGTGTCTAGTTCTGTGAGTATTCTATAGATTTTAGCAATACCGTGTTTCCCATCTCTACGTGTTTCTAACAGCCTTTCAAACATATTCCACTCCTTTTTTAATCTCAGGGGTTTTGGGAGATTTCCAATTGCTGGCTGTTTCTTGTTCCTTTTGTAGACTCTCATTCAAATGGGTTAACCCTTTCAGGACCAAAGTCCCTGTAATCATGGTAAAGCTCTAACTCCTAGATTGTAAGCTCTAACAAGCAGGGTCCTCTGTATCCTCTTGTACCAAATTGTATTGTAACTGTAATGTCCACCTTCGTTTTGTAAAGCGCTGAGCAAACTGTTGGCGCTATATAAATCCTGTATTATAATAATAATCAGGGTTTGGAGACTGGAACCCCTCTCCCTGCATGGGTGAGAACCCCTGAATACTCAAAATGGCATTTCGGTTGTTCCCCTTGAAGGGATCATAACCCAGATAACAGAGACACATATCTCCCATCCACAGACCCATACCTGGAATCCTGTACAGGGATAAAACAATGGGTCCTTTTTGATTTCTCCCCATCAGCATATATTTACCTTAACTTACTACTTCCTCCGCCACTTTGTTAAGCTGCTGAAAGCAAAGAAATTACCAGGGAAGGAACGGGCCACATGACTCACCCCCCTTTCTCTCATGTGACATGGTACTGTGTGATTGGCCCAGCATATGGTGGATGGGAGACATTCCTTAGAACTGTGTCAGCACAACCTGAAAATGTAAAACTTACATAGGGCTTCCCCTATTTGTGCCAGGCAGCAAGCAAGGGAATGAAACGTGGGTATGTGCTGCTGGTGGAAGGGAAACAAAAGTCAACCTGTTATTTTACCCTGCATAGACAAAGCACAGGTTCACTTTAAAGTAACTTTATCAATGATGTCAATGTGCCCAAACTAATACTGCCAAAGTGTACCTTCCTCTAGGTCAGGCAGCTCATACAAAAGTCCAGGGATGGGCTAAAAAGGCAATCACACCTTCATGCACAAGCTTCACTTTGACAGATATACAGTCAGGTCCATAAATATTGGGACATCGACACAATTCTAACATTTGTGGCTCTATACACCACCACAATGGATTTGAAATTAAATGAACAAGATGTGCTTTGACTGCAGGCTGTCAGCTTTAATTTGAGGGTATTTACATCCAAATCAGGTGAACGGTGTAGGAATTACAACAGTTTGCATATGTGCCTCCCACTTGTTAAGGGACCAAAAGTAATAGGACAGAATAATAATCATAAATCAAACTTTCATTTTTTAATACTTGGTTGCAAATCTTTTGCAGTCAATTACAGCCTGAAGTCTGGAATGCATAGACATCACCAGACGCTGGGTTTCATCCCTGGCGATGCTCTGCCAGGCCTCTACTGCAACTGTCTTCAGTTCCTGCTTGTTCTTGGGGCATTTTCCCTTCAGTTTTGTCTTCAGCAAGTGAAATGCATGCTCAATCGGATTCAGGTCAGGTGATTGACTTGGCCATTGCACAACATTCCACTTCCTTCTTTTAAAAACTCTTTTGTTGCTTTTGCAGTATGCTTTGGGTCATTGTCCATCTGCACTGTGAAGCGTCCAATGAGTTGTGAAGCATTTGGCTGAATATGAGCAGATAATATTCCCGAAACACTTCAGAATTCATCCTGCTGCTTTTGTCAGCAGTCACATCATCAATAAATACAAGAGAAGCAGTTCCATTGGCAGCCATACATGTCCACGCCATGACACTACCACCACCATGCTTCACTGATGAGGTGGTATGCTTAGGATCATGAGCAGTTCCTTTCCTTCTCCATACTCTTCTCTTCCCATCACTCTGGTACAAGTTGATCTCGGTCTCATCTGTCCATAGGATGTTGTTCCAGAACTGTGAAGGCTTTTTTAGATGTCGTTTGGCAAACTCTAATCTGGCCTTCCTGTTTTTGAGGCTCAACAATGGTTTCCATCTTGTGGTGAACCCTCTGTATTCACTCTGGTGAAGTCTTCTCTTGATTGTTGACTTTGACACACATACACCTACCTCCTGGAGAGTGTTCTTGATCTGGCCAACTGTTGTGAAGGGTGTTTTCTTCACCAGGGAAAAAATTCTTCGGTCATCCACCACAGTTGTTTTCCGTGGTCTTCCGGGTCTTTTGGTGTTGCTGAGCTCACCGGTGCGTTCCTTCTTTTTAAGAATGTTCCAAACAGTTGCTTTGGCCACACCTAATGTTTTTGCTATCTCGCTGATGGGTTTGTTTTGTTTTTTCAGCCTAATGATGGCTTGCTTCACTGATAGTGACAGCTCTTTGGATCTCATCTTGAGAGTTGACAGCAACAGATTCCAAATGCAAATAGCACACTTGAAATGAACTCTGGACCTTTTATCTGCTCATTTTAATTGGGATAATGAGGGAATAACACACACCTGGCCATGGAACAGCTGAGAAGCCAATTGTCCCATTACTTTTGGTCCCTTAACAAGTGGTAGGCACATATGCAAATTGTTGTAATTCCTACACCGTTCACCTGATTTGGATGTAAATACCCTCAAATTAAAGCTGACAGTCTGCAGTTAAAGCACATCTTGTTCGTTTCATTTCAAAGCCATTGTGGTGGTGTATAGAGCCAAAAATTTTAGAATTGTGTCGATGTCCCAATATTTATGGACCTGACTGTAAATGGTAATTAGAAATATTTCACATATAAACTTATTTTAGTTTTCAGTTATTTTCAGTGTTGAAATGTTGGCTTATAAAAAAAGATTGTTCACCTCCTGCCACTTTCTTGAAGTGATTGTAAAGATATATTTTTTTAAAACAATAAACATGTTATACTTACCTTTTACTGTGCAATAGTTTTGCACAGAGCAGCCCAGATCCTCATCTTTTGGGGTCCCCCACTGGCACTCCTGGCCATCCAAGTGCCCCAATACTCCATAGCAAGCCACTTGCTATAGGGGCACTCATGTGGCCCCGATCCCAAGTCGGGCTCTGTGTGACACTGACACACACTACGAAGCTCTGCCCCACCCCCTGCTCTCTCCTTACGGGCAGTGATTAACAGCAGAAGGAGCCAATGGCTGCCTCCATGTCCAGAGAGGAGAGAGGTGCTGCTCACAGGCACAGACCTTGATCGAGATCCGGCTCAGGTAAGTATGTACGGCAGGGGCGGACTGACCATTCGAGCACTCGAGCACCATGGTGACACTGTACTGCTAGGGTGACAGTATGTAAAAAAAACAAAGAAATAAAATAAATAATATATTAAAAAAAAATGTAAAAAAAAATGTTTAAAAATTAAAATTTTTGGTTATAAACTAATTTGGCTTTTTTTTTTTTTTTACTAAAAAGATAGCGGAATAAATTTTGGCCAAGATTTATGATGAAATATTATTTATTTGCAAAATTTTATAAGAAAAACACTTTTTTCAAAATTTTTGGACATTTTCATTTACATGGCAAAAAAAAAATCCCAGTGGTGAATAAATACCACCAAAATAAAGCTTTATCTGTCTCAAAAAAAGGGTAAAAAATTCATATGGGTACAGTGTTGCATGACCGTGCAATTGTCATTCAAAGTGTGATAGCGCTGAAAGCTGAAAATTGCCCTGGACAGGAAGGGGGTAAAAGTGTCCGGACTGGAAGTGGTTAAGCAACAGACAGCATGGATTCATGAAAGACAGAAGTTGTTAAACAAATCTGATTTCTTTTTATGATGAGGTGAGCAAAACCTTGAACAGAGGGGTGGCGGTGGACGTGGTAAACTTGGACAGAGGGGTGGCGGTAGACGTGGTATACTTGGACAGAGGGGTGGTGGTGGATGTGGTATACTTGGACAGAGGGGTGGCGGTGGACGTGGTATACTTGGACAGAGGGGTGGTGGTGGACGTGGTATACTTGGACAGAGGGGTGGTGGTGGATGTGGTATACTTGGACAGAGGGGTGGCGGTGGACGTGGTATACTTGGACAGAGGGGTGGCGGTGGACGTGCTATACTTGGACAGAGGGATGGCGGTGGACGTGGTATACTTGGACAGAGGGGTGGTGGTGGACGTGGTATACTTGGACAGAGGGGGGACGGTGGACGTGGTAAACTTGGACAGAGGGGTGGCGGTAGACGTGGTATACTTGGACAGAGGGGTGGTGGTGGATGTGGTATACTTGGACAGAGGGGTGGCGGTGGACATGGTAAACTTGGACAGAGGGGTGGCGGTAAACGTGGTATACTTGGACAGAGGGATGGCGGTGGACGTGATATACTTGGACAGAGGGGTGGCGGTGGACGTGGTATACTTGGACAGAGGGATGGCGGTGGACGTGATATACTTGGACAGAGGGGTGGCGGTGGACGTGGTATACTTGGACAGAGGGGGGGCGGTGGACGTGGTATACTTGGACAGAGGGGGGGCGGTGGACGTGGTATACTTGGACAGAGGGGTGGCGGTGGACGTGGTATACTTGGACAGAGGGATGGCGGTGGACGTGATATACTTGGACAGAGGGGGGGCAGTGGACGTGGTATACTTGGATTTTGCAAAAGCGTTTGACACAGTTCCCCACACACGGCTAATGTGTAAGGTAAAGTCTGGAAAAATATGTATGTAAATGGATAGAATACTGGCTAATAGATGGTATTCAGAGAGTAGTGGTTAATGATTCATACTCTGAATGGTCTGGGGTGTCAGTGGTGTACCCCAGGGTTCAGTGATGGGACCCTTACTTTTTAATACATTTATAAACAATATAGGGTCTGAGATTATAAATCCCATTTCAGTCTTTGCAGATGACACCAAGCTGTGCCATGGAATAACGTCCTTACAGGATGTCTCCAACTTACAAGCTGAGCTCAATGCTCTGTGTAATTGGGCAACTATGTGCAAATGAGGTATAATGTTGATAAATGTAAGGTTCTGCACTTGGGGGCTAAGAATATGCATGCATCATACATAAGGGGGGATATGATCTCCGTGTATAATGCATAAGGAGGGATACGATCTCCATGTATAATACATAAGGGGGGATATGATCTCCATGTATAATACATAAGGGGGGATATGATCTCCATGTATAATACATAAGGGGGATATGACCTCCATGTATAATACATAAGGGGGGATATGATCTCCATGTATAATACATAAGGGGGATATGATCTCCATGTATAATACATAAGGGGGGATATGATCTCCATGTATAATACATAAGGGGGGATATGATCTCCATGTATAATACATAGGGGGGGATATGATCTCCATGTATAATACATAAGGGGGGATATGATCTCCATGTATAATACATAAGGAGGGATACGATCTCCATGTATAATACATAAGGGGGATATGATCACCATGTATAATACATAAGGGGGGATATGATCACCATGTATAAATACATAAGGGGGGGATATGATCTCCATGTATAATACATAAGGGGGAATATGATCACCATGTATAATACATAAGGGGGGATATGATCTCCGTGTATAATACATAAGGGGGATATGATCTCCATGTATAATACATAAGGGGAATATGATCTCCATGTACAATACATAAGGGGGGATATGATCTCCATGTATAATACATAAGGGGGGATATGATCTCCATATATAATATATAAGGGGGGATATGATCTCCATGTATAATACATAAGGGGGATATGATCTCCATGTATAATACATAAGGGGGGATATGATCTCCATGTATAATACATAAGGGGGGGATATGATCTCCATGTATAATACATAAGGGGGGGTATGATCTCCATGTATAATACATAAGGGGGGATATGATCTCCATGTATAATACATAAGGGGGGATATGATCACCATGTATAATACATAAGGGGGAAATGATCTCCATGTATAATACATAAGGGGGGATATGATCTCCATGTATAATACATAAGAGGGGGGATATGATCTCCATGTATAATACATAAGGGGGGGATATGATCTCCATGTATAATACATAAGGGGGGATATGATCTCCATGTATAATACATAAGGGGGGATATGATCTCAATGTATAATACATAAGGGGGATATGATCACCATGTATAATACATAAGGGGGGATATGATCTCCATGTATAATACATAAGGGGGGATATGATCTCCATGTATAATACATAAGGGGGATATGATCTCCATGTATAATACATAAGGGGGGATATGATCTCCATGTATAATACATAAGGGGGATATGATCTCCATGTATAATACATAAGTGGGGATATGATCTCCATGTATAATACATAAGGGGGGATATGATCTCCATGTATAATACATAAGGGGGGATATGATCTCCATGTATAATACATAAGGGGGGATATGATCTCCATGTATAATACATAAGGGGGGATATGATCTTCATGTATAATACATAAGGGTGATTTGATCTCCATGTATAATACATAAGGGGGGATATGATCTCCATGTATAATACATAAGGGGAGATATGATCTCCATGTATAATACATAAGGGGGGGATATGATCTCCATGTATAATACATAAGGGGGGATATGATCTCCATGTATAATACATAAGGAGGATATGATCTCCATGTATAATACATAAGGGGGGATATGATCTCCATGTATAATACATAAGGGGGGGATATGATCTCCATGTGTAATACATAAGGGGGGGATATGATCTCCATGTATAATACATAAGGGGGGATATGATCTCCATGTGTAATACATAAGGGGGGATATGATCTCCATGTATAATACATAAGGGGGGATATGATCTCCATGTTTAATACATAAGGGGGGATATGATCTCCATGTATAATACATAAGGGGGGGGGGTATGATCTCCATGTATAATACATAGGGGGGATATGGTCTCCATGTATAATACATAAGGGGGGGGGGTATGATCTCCATGTATAATACATAAGGGGGATATGATCACCATGTATAATACATAAGGGGGATATGATCACCATGTATAATACATAAGGGGGGATATGATCTCCATGTATAATACATAAGGGGGGATATGATCACCATGTATAATACATAAGGGGGGATATGATCTCCATGTATAATACATAAGGGGGATATGATCTCCATGTATAATACATAAGGGGGGATATGATCTCCATGTATAATACATAAGGGGGGGATATGATCTCCATGTATAATACATAAGAGGGGATATGATCTCCATGTATAATACATAAGGGGGATATGATCTCCATGTATAATACATAAGGGGGGATATGATCTCCATGTATAATACATAAGGGGGGATATGATCTCCATGTATAATACATAAGGGGGGATATGATCTCCATGTATAATACATAAGGGGGGATATGATCTCCATGTATAAATACATCAGTGGTTCATATAGTGAACTCGGTGTAGAGTTATTCACCCTGAGGTCATTACAGAGGACAAGGGGGCACACTTTAGTCTGGAGGAAAAGTAATTTAATCTCCAAACACAGAAAGGTTTCTTCACAGTAAGAGCTGTGAAAATGTGGAATAGACTCCCTCAAGAGTTGGTTCTGGCCAGCTCAGTGGATTGCTTTAAAAAAGTCCTGGATTCTTTCCTAGGCACACAGAATATAACTGGATATAACATTTATAGGTAAAGTTGATCCAGGGAATATCCGATTGCCTCTCGGGGGATCAGGAAGGAATTTTTTCCCCTACAGGAGCAAACTGGATCATGCTTTGCTGGGGTTTTTTTTGCCTTCCTCTGGATCAACTGTGGGTGTAGGATTATAACTTTTTTATGGTTGAACTGGATGGAATTTTGTCTTTTTTCAGCCAGACTAACTATGTAACATGTTCCCAAAGGTGAACTTATCCTTTAAGAATTGTCAGTTGAACAGTTCCTGCATCCAATTGCCGGTTGGCGCTGCAGATTCATCCATCCACACTGTGTAGCATAGATTGGGAATCAAGTGATTGTTTAGGCCTTATGCACACTGGACTTTTATTGTCCTAGATGCCAGCAGTGTCTTTGCAGGAAAAAATGCCGGACGCGTGTAAAAGTGTCTAACATCAAGCACTTGGGCATTAATTCATTTAATTGGCCAGAATAAATAATTTATTCTGGCCATTGAAAAATATTGACGCATTTAAGCTCGTCAATCGTTTTTTAGCCAAAACGACGCTGCTCCAGGATGCCCTGGCAGTGGGTTTTTTTTCTGCCATTAAACTTTCCTGGCAAAAAAACACTGTAAAAGGCTGTTTGTGCATGGACACATAGGATAACATGCTTGGGAGATTAGAGCCAAAAAAAAAACACCTGACTAGCAGTGGCGTAAGAACGCCCAGTGTGCATGAGGCCTTAATGGTAACATGTATGGTCCATGTTTAATCTCGGCCTGCTGTTGGCTGTAGAGTATCTCACACTGGACTGTATAATAGTAGGGGTTAATGCTGAGAGTTGGAGAAAAATGTAGGTCCTGTCTATAGAATGCAGCTAGGATCCTGCAACTCCCCAGAGCAATTATTAATGTTTTTTTTTTGTAGGTACCACATTTATTTATTTCAGGTGCTTATATAGCTCTGTCAATTTATGCAGTGCTTTACACATATATTGTACATTCACATCAGTCCCTAACCCTCAAGGGTTGTACAATTTAAGGTCCCTAACTCACATTCATACATACACATACAGTTGCAAAAAAAAGTATGTGAACCCCTTGTAGATGTGTCAACAAAAATGTTAGCATGTGCCAGAGATTTCTGTAGGTCTTTAGCTGACACTCTGGGATTCTTCTTTACCTCATGCAGCATTCTGCGCTGTGCTCTTGCAGTCATTTCTACAGGACGACCGCACCTAGGGAGAGTAGCAACAGTGCTAAACTTTCTCCATTTGTAGACAGTCTGTCTTACCGTGGACACATAAACATCAAGGCTTTTGGAGATACTTTTGTAACCCTTTCCAGCTTCATGCAAGTCAACAATTCTTGATCGTAGGTCTTCTGAGAGCTCTTTTCTGCGAGGCATGGTTCACATCAGACAGTGCTTCTTGAAACCAGTAAACCCAAAACAGGTGTGTGTTTTTTAAGGGCAGGACAGCTGTCAGCAACACATCCAATATCATCACACTGATTGGAGTCAAGGTTGGCTCACTCCTGGCTCCAATTAGCTCTGGGAGAAGTCATTAAGCTAGGGCCTCACATACTTTTTCCTCCCTGCACTGTGAATGTTTACATGTTATGTGCAAATAAACCATGGCAACATATAATGTTTGTGTAGTATTATGTTCAGCAGACTGTGTTCTTCTATTTTTGTGACTTAGATGACGTTCAGAGCCCAATTCATGCAAAACTCCATGTAATCCCAAGGGGTTCACATACTTTTTCTTGCAACTGTACTAGTACCAATTTTGACAGGAGCCAATTCACCTACCAACATGTCTTTGGAGTGTGGGAGGAAACCCACAGAGGCACGGGGAGAACATGCAAACTCCATGCAGGTGGTGCTGTGGTTGGGATTTGAACCAACAACCCTTATACTGTCAGGTGGGAGTGCTGACCATTTAGACACTGTGCTGCTGCCATGCTGCTTGTACTTTGACATTATTTTTAGAAGAACATTAAGGCACCAGACGGGTTCTTTTTAAACAGCATGTATTCATATTAACGTGTAGTTGTCCAGTAGCTATATCCTAAAGGCCGCCATACACAGCTTGATTTTATCAGACCGATCAATCGCCTTATTCATACTAAGAGTGTGGATAGAGAAATCTCCACTGATGACTAGTGTATAAAGGGCAGCTGGGTCACCCATGGCTGCCTGAATACAATGGTTCTGCCGTCCAGTCACTGAATCTGATACGATGCATTCACTGTTCAGCCAATCATTTTCCAATTTTTAAAATCAAATTTTGATGAGCTGGGTGGGGCTTGCAGGGCCAACCATGGCTTAAATCTTTTGCCATCTGTGGGGGCCTTTAGCCTAGTTAAACACTTCAAATTTTGCCAACTTTTCACCATTGGGAACATGGCTAATAGTCATCAGATAGCGTATGGGCTAGCAAATGAGTAAGGCCCATGTCACACTATTGATCCTAGGGGGGGCACTTATCTTCTCCAACGGAGGTTCTGTAAAATTTCGACTAGCCAGGAGGTGGCATATGAACAGATTAGTGCTTTCTTTAGCAATTTAGCTGTTGAGCTGCAGCAGGATCACCAGTGTGACATGGCCCTATTAACAAAGGAAGCATGCATAGCATTGCCAGCATGCTGGAAAATTTCCAGGATCAATTTACCAATTTTTTTTTCAATTCACCTAAAAAAAATGGCTGGTGCATGCTTGAAAAACTACAGACTATAATCCCATTGGTTGCTGGGGCAGTACAACTGACAACATATCTCTGTTATTAGTGAATCTCAGCAGGCTGAATGACCCACCAGCCTGTCCACTTTATGCCCCCTTCTCAGCTGTACATACTCACCTTTTTGTTCTCCCGCCAATCCATTGTTGTGAGCAAAGAAATATCCTTTACCTCCGGGTAAGGAGGACCATGTAACATAGTCCCTTTCATCCCATTCCTGGGACTTGGTGATTGGCACAGATCTGTCACGTAAGGGCAGGAGGAGCATCCTTAGCCCTCTGCAAGCTTCAACCAGGGGTGGACTGACAACTCATGGGGCCCCTGGGCAATAGGGGATCATGGGGCCCCTGTGTCCTTTCCCAAACTCAAAAAAGCCTATGAAAAAGGTACCAGGGGCATCTCATGGGGCCCCTTACTGACCCCGGGCCCTCGGGCAGTGTCTGAGTTTCCAAATGTTCAGTCCGCCCCTGGCTCCAACTAGGTCTTAGATATAGCTTGCTTTTTCATTTAGGGCAGCTGAATGGAGCAGAGGAGGAGTGAAAGGTGAGTATGTTCTGCTGGAAAGGGAAATTTTATATCAGTGAACCTGATGGTTTGACCTGCATGGACAAAGCACATGTTTTCTTCAACCTGTTCCCACCAGCCTACACATATATGCAGCCTCTTGGTGGGTGGGCTTTAGCACCTGAAAAACTGCCTACAGTATATACATCCCAAATGTAAACATTTCTGTGCTGAGAGCGCATGCCCTGCACTCTCCCAGCACAGTTACCGGCAGGTACCAGAAATCTCCCGATGCCTACTTGTGATGGGGTGCTTTCCAAACATGTGACCACTGTGACTGCCAATCAAAGTGGTCACATGATCGGAATGCTCGCCTACTGAAATTTAGAATATAAAGAGCATGGAGGAAGGGTTTAAAGTGGTCAAACATTTATTACATTGCAGCTTACCAATTCTTAGATGTGTTTGCTGCATTAGTTTTAGTTTTCTTTTTTAGGCTTTCTTTCCTTGATTTTCACCTGGTGATCTAGCCAGCAAGTCTGTATTTTCTCAACAGAACAAGCAAATGTAGCAGTAAAGAGGGTCGAGACAAACCATTTAACACTGACAGGGGTGCTTACAGTGGTCAGCTTTTATTTATGTAAAACCTTTATTCCAAAAAGCTGTCCATTGCTGAGTGTCCCTGGAAGCTGTCCATTGCTGAGTGTCCCTGGAAGCTGACCACTGTGAGTGTCCCTGCACACTGCCTGCTACTGAGTGTCCCTGGAAGCTGTCCGTTGCTGAGTGTCCCTGGAAGCTGTCCGTTGCTGAGTGTCCCTGGAAGCTGCTGAGTGACCCTGCACTCTGTCTGCTGCCCAGTGCCCCTGGAAGCTCCCGCTGAGTGTCCCTGCACACTGCCTGCTGTGAGTATCTCTGGAAGCTGCTGAGTGTCCCTGCACGCTGTCCGCTGCTGAGTGTCCCTGCACGCTGTCTGCTGGTGGGTGTCCCTGCAATCTGCTGCTGAGTGACCCTGCATGCTGCCCGCTGCTGAGTGTCCCTGCACACTGTCCACTGCTGAGTGCCCCTGGAAGCTGCTGCTGAGTGACCCCGCATGCTGCCTGCTGTAAGTGTCCCTGGAAGCTGCTGAGTGTCCCTACAACCCGCATGTTGCGGAGTGCCCCTGCAGTCCCCTACTAGGTGCCCAGACTATTGTTACCTGAACTGCCCCTATTGTGTGCCCGAACTATCTATGCCTGAACTGCCCCTGCTGTGTGCCCAGATTATCGTTGCCTGAACTGCCCATCGTGTGTCCAAACTATCTGTGCCTGAACTGCCCCCACTGTGTGCAGAGATTATCGTTGCCTGGACTGGGGCAGGGACAGGGGCTGCTGTGTGCCCGGACTATCGTTGCCTGGACTGCCCCTGCTGTGTGCCCTGACTATTTTTGCCTGACTTGCCCCTACTGTGTGCCCGGACTACCTTGGACTGAACTGCCCCCTATTGTGTGCCCGGAATATCCCTGCCTGAACTGTCCCTCTGTTGTATGCCTGGACGTTACCCTTGTTACCCCGATCAAGTCCCACATCCTTCCATAAAACCCTTGTCTACTGCTCTCCGTGTGGGTTCTGTCCTGCCCACACCTCCATCACATGATCAACATGTATAATACATAAGGGGGGATATGATCACCATGTATAATACATAAGGGGGGATACGATCTCCATGTATAATACATAAGGGGGGATATGATCACCATGTATAATACATAAGGGGGGATACGATCTCCATGTATAATACATAAGGGGGGATATGATCACCATGTATAATACATAAGGGGGGGATATGATCTCCATGTATAATACATAAGGGGGGATATGATCACCATGTATAATACATAAGGGGGGGATATGATCTCCATGTATAATACATAAGGGGGGATATGATCTCCATGTATAATACATAAGGGGGGATATGATCACCATGTATAATACATAAGGGGGGATATGATCTCCATGTATAATACATAAGGGGGGATATGATCTCCATGTATAATACATAAGGGGGCATATGATCACCGTGTATAATACATAAGGGGGGATATGATCACCATGTATAATACATAAGGGGGGTGATATGATCTCCATGTATAATACATAAGGGGGATATGATCTCCATGTATAATACATAAGGGGGGATATGATATCCATGTATAATACATAAGGGGGGATATGTTCACCATGTATAATACATAAGGGGGATATGATTTCTATGTATAATACATAAGGGGGGATATGATCTCCATGTATAATATATAAGGGGGATATGATCCCCATGTATAATACATAAGGGGGATATGATTTCCATGTATAATATATAAGGGGGATATGATCTCCATGTATAATACATAAGGGGGGGGATATGATCACCATGTATAATACATTAGGGGGGGATATGATCTCCATGTATAATACATAAGGGGAGGGATATGATCTCCATGTATAATACATAAGGGGGGATATGATCTCCATGTATAATACATAAGGGGGATATGATCACCATGTATAATACATAAGGGGGGATATGATCTCCAAGTATAATACATTAGGGGGGATATGATCTCCATGTATAATACATAAGGGGGATATGATCACCATGTATAATACATAAGGGGGGATATGTTCTCCATGTATAATACATAAGGGGGGTGATATGATCTCCATGTATAATACATAAGGGGGGATATGATCACCATGTATAATACATAAGGGGGGATATGATCTCCATGTATAATACATAAGGGGGGATATGATCTCCATATATAATACATAAGGGGGGATATGATCACCATGTATAATACATAAGGGGGGATATGATCACCGTGTATAATACATAAGGGGGGATATGATCTCCATGTATAATACATAAGGGGGGATATGATCTCCATGTATAATACATAAGGGGGGATATGCTCTCCATGTATAATACATAAGGGGGGGGGGATATGATCTCCATGTATAATACATAAGGGGGGGGGGGATATGATCTCCATGTATAATACATAAGGGGGGATATGATCTCCATGTATAATACATAAGGGGGATATGATCACCATGTATAATACATAAGGGGGGGATATGATCTCCATGTATAATACATAAGGGGGGATATGATCACCATGTATAATACATAAGGGGGGATATGATCACCATGTATAATACATAAGGGGGATATGATCACCATGTATAATACATAAGGGGGGATATGATCTCCATGTATAATACATAAGGGGGATATGATCTCCATGTATAATACATAAGGGGGGATATGATCACCATGTATAATACATAAGGGGGATATGATCTCCATGTATAATACATAAGGGGGGATATGATCACCATGTATAATATATAAGGGGGATATGATCTCCATGTATAATACATAAGGGGGATATGATCTCCATGTATAATATATAAGGGGGGATATGATCTCCATGTATAATACATAAGGGGGGATATGATCTCCATGTATAATACATAAGGGGGGATATGGTCTCCATGTATAATACATAAGGGGGGGATATGATCTCCATGTATAATACATAAGGGGGGATATGATCTCCATGTATAATACATAAGGGGGGATATGATCTCCATGTATAATACATAAGGGGGGATATGATCTCCATCATGTATAATACATAAGGGGGGATATGATCTCCATCATGTATAATACATAAGGGGGGATATGATCTCCATGTATAATACATAAGGGGGATATGATCTCCATGTATAATACATAAGGGGGGATATGATCACCATGTATAATACATAAGGGGGATATGATCTCCATGTATAATACATAAGGGGGATATGATCTCCATGTATAATACATAAGGGGGATATGATCTCCATGTATAATACATAAGGGGGGATATGATCACCATGTATAATACATAAGGGGGATATGATCTCCATGTATAATACATAAGGGGGATATGATCTCCATGTATAATACATAAGGGGGGATATGATCTCCATGTATAATACATAAGGGGGGATATGATCTCCATGTATAATACATAAGGGGGGATATGATCTCCATCATGTATAATACATAAGGGGGATATGATCTCCATGTATAATACATAAGGGGGATATGATCTCCATGTATAATACATAAGGGGGGATATGATCTCCATGTATAATACATAAGAGGGGATATGATCTCCATGTATAATACATAAGGGGGGATATGATCACCATGTATAATACATAAGGGGGGATATGATCTCCATGTATAAATACATCAGTGGTTCTTTTAGTGAACTCGGTGTAGAGCTATTCACCCTGAGGTCATCACAGAGGACAAGGGGGCACTCTTTACGTCTGTAGATTAAATTTATTTTCCTCCAAACACGGAAAGGTTTCTTCACAGTGAGAGCTGTAAAAAAGTGGAATAGACTCCCTCAAGAGTTGGTTCTGGCCAGCTCAGTGGATTGCTTTAAAAAAGTCCTGGATTCTTTCCTAGATACACAGAATATAACTGGATATAACATTTATAGGTAAGGTTGATCCAGGGAATATCTGATTGCCTGTCGGGGGATCAGGAAGGAATTTTTTCCCTGCAGGAGCAAATTGGATCGTGCTTTACTGGGTTTTTGCCTTCCTCTGGATCAACTGTGGGTATAGGATTATATATATATTTTTCTTTTTTTAAGGTTGAACTGGATGGACTTTTGTCTTTTTTCAGCCAGACTAACTATGTAACTCTGGGGAAAATGTTAAAAAAAATCCTTTACCCTAGATTCACACCTAAGCATTTTCTGCAGCGTTTTACAGAAAAGCAGTACAGTCCATTTAACATGATTTCTTATGGGACATGTTCACATCTCTGCGTTTTCACCCGATGTGTTTTTTGGAAAGGGTCAGGGACTTTTCTGAACGCAAAAAGTTGCTTTTTTGTTTCTATAAACTGCAATGGAAATGCTGCAGAAAAGCATGTAGTGCGTTTTTGCTGCATTTTTTATGCATTTTAAATCTGCCTAGCAACAAGAGAAAAAAAAATGCAAAACACAGCAAAAACGCAATGCAAAAATGGCTCAAATGCAACCTGAATAGGTGTGAACCTAGCCTTAAATGGGGATCCCCCCTGCACTGCAAGGGTTAAATGCTTTTTTTCCTGGGGTACCAGGAAAAAAAAACGCATCTTATCTCTCCAACTTGCGGGTGGGCCCTCTGCGCCCTCACTTGCGCCTCACTTACAATGCAAAGGAATCCCCCCCACTGAGACATTGTATACCGACAGAATACGCTGATCGGGGCTGATCAAGGAAAATTTTCTAACAAGCCTAGTTGACAAAAGTCGATCTGATGAAAGTCTTCAGTTGAACAGGCACATGGATCGAAATTTCAATATAGCCACGGCCAGCTTAACTGTGGGGGCTCTTTCACATTTTTGGTGTCCTCTGAAGAGCGGTGTGCGCTCAGATTGCTTTTCAGAGGACATTTGGCAAGAGGTGCGAAAGTGTTATATCGCCTCCTTACCATGATTTAATCCAGTAAACGCCACACTACCAGGCCGCAATACCATGCACTGCACGCGGTTGCGGTCAGGTTGTGCCGCTTGTCAAACTCTATAGCTTAAGTTAAGCTGCTCATAGATGGTTCAAAATTCAGCCAGTTCAGCAGGGACCGACCATACTTCTATGGCAGTTCCCCCTCAAAAGAAGTTGATCTAATATTCAACTTCTGTCTAATGGAGCTGTTGGAAAACTTTTGGGAATCAGTGGCTTGCAGTCAATTGGCTGCACCTGCTGATTAATGTATTCTAACCCCCTGGTTCACATATATGCGGCCGTGCGGGCCGTGTTTTGCACGGGCACGAGAGCCCATTCATTTGAATGGACTCCCGTGCCCTGTAGGGAAGAAGTCCCTGCACTTCTTTGGAAACCGCAGACCGCATGGGAACCTCGGATCCCAGTACGGTTGCGTTTCCCAGTGCGGGTGGAGTGCCATTAGAACTAAAGACACCCGCCCGCGGGTCCGCATTTCTCTGTACGGGTGGTGTGGCTGCACGGATCTGCAGTGGCACCACCCGCACAGATGGGAACCAGGGGTCAGTGGAAGAGTCCCGCTGTCAGAATACAATGACAGAACAGGGAGAATTCTTCCATTCAGCTCACGTGTGGATGGAGCCCCACTGGACTGAAAAAATAAACCCTCTGGCCAGCCTAAAAAATGCCATGGCCGCTGAGCAAAGCGTGGTGGCTCCAGCATAAGAACAGCCCTGCCAAGATGTAATGTCAAGATTTGGTTGGGTGGCCTGGGGGGTGGAAAAACCACGGCTCAGTCGCCTGTTTTTACCACAACCCCACCAAGGCCTGACTGTGGTTTTCACATACAAAAAAAATCATGCATGTTGTAATGAAACCTGAGCAATACCGCTGGGATTACATTCAAATAGTCAATCTGGACGAACTTTTAAGGACTTTATAGCAAAAATAAAGCATTTTAACCAGAATTTTCGTAGGACAGTCTACTAGTTTATGGCCAGTTTAAAGAAGTCCTTTTATCACTTAGCTGTTACTGCTTACTGAACCAACATATAACCTTTGAGGCAAAATAATAAAATTATTATGAGTTTCAATCAATCACACAAGAAAGGTTTAAAGTGCAAACAACAACAAATGACTTTACTGACAAAGGCTGCAAACAGAGAAAAATAACAGTGCCAAAAAGGAAATGGCTTGCAGGAAAACAGTGCTTTGTGTACAAAACAATAATAATCCTCAACTAGGAATAAAATACTTAAAAGTGTAAAATAAACCAATAAAAGGGAGTGGCGGTGACCACTGGGCAGGCATATGGTCCTGATAGTGCTCATAGTTCTTTCCTGAGGGAAGATGGCATAGCCCCCAGTTCTTTCCTGAGGGAAGATGGCATAGCCCCCAGTTCTTTCCTGAGGGAAGATGGCATAGTCCCCAGTTCTTTCCTGAGGGAAGATGGCATAACCCCCAGTTCTTTCCTGAGGGAAGATGGCATAACCCCCAGTTCTTTCCTGAGGGAAGATGGCATAGTCCCCAGTTCTTTCCTGAGGGAAGATGGCATAGTCCCCAGTTCTTTCCTGAGGGAAGATGGCATAACCCCCAGTTCTTTCCTGAGGGAAGATGGCATAGCCCCCAGTTCTTTCCTGCAGGAAGATGGCATAGCCCCCAGTTCTTTCCTGAGGGAAGATGGCATAGCGCCCAGTTCTTTCCTGAGGGAAGATGGCATAGCCCCCAGTTCTTTCCTGAGGGAAGATGGCATAGCGCCCAGTTCTTTCCTGAGGGAAGATGGCATAGCGCCCAGTTCTTTCCTGAGGGAAGATGGCATAGCCCCCAGTTCTTTCCTGAGGGAAGATGGCATAACCCCCAGTTCTTTCCTGAGGGAAGATGGCATAGCGCCCGGTTCTTTCCTCAGGGAAGATGGCATAGCCCCCAGTTCTTTCCTGAGGGAAGATGGCATAGCCCCCAGTTCTTTCCTGAGGGAAGATGGCATAGCCCCCAGTTCTTTCCTGAGGGAAGATGGCATAACCCCCAGTTATTTCCTGAGGGAAGATGGCATAACCCAAAGTTCTTTCCTGAGGGAAGATGGCATAGCCCCCAGTTCTTTCCTGAGGGAAGATGGCATAGCCCCCAGTTCTTTCCTGAGGGAAGATGGCATAGCCCCCAGTTCTTTCCTGAGGGAAGATGGCATTGCCCCCAGTTCTTTCCTGAGGGAAGATGGCATAGCCCCCAGTTTTTGTTTTCCTGAAGGTAGATGGCATTACAGCTATTTATTTCCTAAGAACAGATGGCAAAAACCCCCAGTCCTTTCCCGAGGGCAGATGGCATTATCCCCAGTCCTTTCCTGCTGGCAGATGGCATTACTGCTGGTTCTTTCCTGAGGGTGGGTGGCATTACCTCCAGTCTTTTCCTGAGGGAAGATGGTATTACCTCCAGTATTTTTCTGTGGGCACTTGGCATTACCTCTAGTCCTTTCCTGAGGGAAGATGGCATTACTTCCAGTCCTTTCCTGAGGGAAGTTGGCATTACTTCCAGTCCTTTCCTGAAGGAAGGTGGCATTACCCCCAGGCTTTTCCTACTGGTAGATGGCATTACCCCAGATCCTCTAGGGCTGGCAGATGGCATTACCCCCAGTCCTTTCCTGCTGGTAGATGGCTTTGCCTCCAGACTTTTCCTTCTGGTAGTTGACATTATCCCAGATTCTCTATGGCTGGCAGATGGCATTGCCCCCAGTCTTTTTCTGCTGGTAGATGGCATTACCTCCAGGCTTTTCCTACTGGTAGATGGCATTACCCCAGATCCCCTATGGCTGGCAGATGGCATTACCCCCCAGGCCATTCCTGCTGGTAGATGGCATTACTTCAGGTCTTTTCTAGAGCTATGACATTTCCACCATTTTTTTTCTGAGGGCAGATGGTATGGGGAGAAAGCATTTCCCTCTGTACTTTCTTGCTGGCAGTTGAGATTATTCTCAGTCTTTTTTCTTTACTAGCAGTTGGCATTACCCCTGCACCACAGATGGAAATGCCCCCAGTCCTTTTCTCCAGTAAAGATGAAAAAGCTTTAGTCCTTTTCTGCACCATAGCTTGAATGACCCCCAGTCTTCTTTCTGCACCACTACTGGATGGAAATGCCCTCAGTTCTTTCCTTCAGCACAGATGTAAATGCCCACAGACCTTTTTTATTTGCCCAAAAGCTTTAACATCCCAATTTCCTTACCCTGGTCACGCCAGCAGTCCTTGACTCACTGCCTCTTAGAAGGAATGGCACTGGCTGCGGTCTTGTAGACAGAGGTGTAGTTCTTGGTGGTCATGGGGCAGAACCTCCTTGTGTGGGCTTTGTCTCCACTGGCACCACACTGTGGACAGGTGTAGGATCTGAGAACAGGGCAGAGAACGTTCCCCTGCTGATCCCGCAGATTGTGGGCAGTGAACACCCTCCAGTGCTCCCCATTGTGCCTGCAGAAGGTGCACTGCAAGCGTTCAGCGATCTTCTTAGGAGGATCACAGGAACCATCCCGACCTGGCTCTGCTGAGGTGGTACCATGGGAAGGCTCTGGGAGCTCCTCCTGCCGCTGGAAGTTCTCTTGGCTCTCCTGATCTGAAGTGTTCTTGAGGACTGTATGTAATCCTAGATAGTCCTTCCACATAGAAAACTGGGGGGCATCCGACCTCCGCACCTTCTTTCTATGCTCCATGTCTCTGCACAGCCTAACAACCTCGTGTGACTGAAGCTCGTGAGATACCCTCCTCCTTCTGTCCTCAGGAGAAACAAGAGCTGATAACACCCAACTGTGCACGTCCCTACAAATCTCCCCACCCAAAGTGACTGTCCCACCCAAAAAAACAAATATACTCTTATCAGACAAACACGGAGGTGACCCCAGACACAGCAGGCTCCAGACTCCCTGACTCTAGATTTGGCTACTAATTGTTTGGAGGAACTAAATAGGCAACTCTATGAAACCATTGCTATGTGGTCTTCATTATTATTATTATTATTATACAGTATTTATAAAGCGCCAACGGTTTGCTCAGCGCTGTACATTACAAAAGGGGACAGAACATGTGACAGAACAATACCAATACAATGCAAAACATGAGGGGATCTGTGATAAACAGGTCTTCATCTACACTAAAAAACGTCAAAACCCAACAGAAATCCTACCCTTCAAAATGTGGGAACCCAATCACCCAAATCTCACATAAGATCCATAGGATCAAGTCATTTGAAGTCATTTTCACTGTTTTATAAGTGGAATGTATAGCTATTTATAATATTTTATTGTTACTACTGATATTTAGGTTTATTATTTTATGTCTTGCATTATATACAATTTTACTTCTCTCTCAGCGCTCTCACAATTTGAATGACAATTGCGCGGTCATACAACACTGTACCCAAACTAAAATTTTATCATTTTCTTCACACAACTAGAGCTTTCTTTTGGTGGCATTTAATTACCACTGGGGTTTTTATTTTTTGCTAATTTGCTAATTAAACAAAAAAAGACCGAAAATTTGGAAAAAAAAATCTTTGTTTCTGGTATAAAAGTTTGCAAATAAATAATTGTTCTT
>NW_028318485.1:0-17500 GCF_062004578.1 Staurois parvus | reverse complement strand
ATTTTGGTATTATAGTGAATTTTATTCCTTTTTATTTTCAATGTTTAACACTTTTCTTTTCCAGAGGTCTTTAGGCCCATCACATGACACAGAGGATCCTCTTCTCTAGTGGTAGGCAGTCCTCAATGATGCAGAACTATTCGCAGCCCTCATTACACTGCAGATGTCTCGGCAATGCACCTCCAGCAGGTCTATGGCACTTTACAATCACAGTATGGAAAGATAACAGGGGACTCCTTCAAATAAAAATAGGCAACAGCTGAGCTACAATCCCCGGCCACTTTATTAGGTCCACCTTGCTAGTACCAGGTTGGACCCCCTTTTTGCCCTCAGAACTGCCTTAATTCTTCACGGCATAGATTCAGCAAGGTGTTGAAAACATTCCTCAGAGATTTTGATATTGACATGATAGCATCACACCATTGCTGCACATTTGTCAGCTGCACATCCATGAACCGTTGAAACAAGGTAGGATGGATCCATGCTTTTACAGTATATTGATTATGCCAAACTCTGACCCAACCATCTGAAAGTCATAGCTCAAATCAAGACTCATCAGACCAGGCAACATTTTTGCAATCTTCTATTGTCCAATTTTGGTGAGCCCGTGCGAATTGTAGCCTCCGTTTCCTGTTCTGACAGGAGTGGCACCCAGTGTGGTCTACTGCTACTGCACTGAAAGCTGAAAATTGGCCTGGGCAGGAAGGGGGTATAAGTGCCCGGTAGGCAAGGAGTTAAATAACCCATTCCTTCTCCCTACCCCCAGAAATGACATCACTTCCCAGAAGTGATGTCATTAGCCATCTTGGATCACCTCTGAACCAGGTATATATTTTGATATATTTTATATGCATTTTTTTCATCTTTTTTAGTGTTTCCCCAGCTTTGAGGGATCAGGTTTTCTTCACTTCCTGGTCCAGAGTTGTCCCAAGATGGCTGACATCACTTCTGCATTCGGAATTGATCCAAGATGGCCGATGACATAAATTTCGGGTTCGGAGGTGATCCAAGATGGCCAAGGACATGACTTCTGGGTTCGGAGATGATGACATCTCTTCCAGAGGTTATTCAAGATGGCCGATGACATCAATTCCAGGAGCCAGGAAGTGATGTCATTTCTGGAGGTAGGGAGAAGGGATACATGGGTTATTTAAGGGCTGCACATGTGCTGGCTCCCTGCCTATTGAGGAAGCCTGAATCTGGGGTGTAATGTGTTTAGGTGGAAAGAGCTGAGCCCTAGAGGTTTTGAATGGACGACCATCTGGGAGAGAGGGGTGGTGAGCCATGTAATGAAATTATACATTATACGCTGGTTTGTGTCTTACATTTTGTGTTTTTAATCTGGGTGCCAATTGTTTTATAGAGGGCACTATGGCTCCACTTTTCTGGTTTCCATAATACATATTATATGAGTGTCAGCTGGAGGAGTGTATACTGTGGCGGTGCCGGGAGAGGAGCTGGAGGAAGACCACAGCGGGTGTATACAAGTCTGTGCACATGTTGAGCTCATAATAACCTATTGATGAGGTCATAAAGTGAGGTGATCAGGTTTTTCACCTAATGGTGGTAGCACGGTTTGCAATGAAGAGAGATTTATCTCATGCACATTGGTGTTATAAGGCTTTTTCAAGGGACTTTGTTTAATATTTATTTTTATATGCAATTTTTGACTGTTGTGCTACACTTTATTATTAATTTTGGTACAATTGTTATAAAGTCAGTAATAGTGTTTTAGCAGCAACTATTTAGAGCACTATCATATTTGTGTTGAGCTGATTGAATAGGGGTTTATATTATGCCTAGAGCAATGTTTGCCATCTATAGATCATTCCCTTCCTGACCTGTAGACACAAGAGGAAGCAAGAAGAAATCTCTCCCTATAGCAGCAGACTATCAGTAGTTGGGTTCCAACTAAGCAATGCATTGGGTCATGGTACTCTAGTCAACAGACATACTACCATAATAGAAAGAAATGCAGCGCTTCATACTGAAGTAAAACATGACATAAAATAAAATAAAAAGATGAATAAAAAGTCTTAAAAAGTGCAACGTGGCATTCGTGATTCCTTAGATGGTTTATTTGAAATGATGTGACTTCCGTGGTTCATGAAAAGTGAGTATATAATGTACTAACCAGATAGCACATATTAATGTGCGTTGGAGTGAATAAGACCTACTCCAAAAGGTACTCTGGGAACCGGAACTCTGCAAACAGGTGACGTCGTCAGGTGGGGTTGAGTCACCAGAAATCATCCGTCCAGCGCAGATATCCTCATTCCAGTGTAATGTATGGTCACCACATAAGGTACATCATGCAATATGGACTTCGGTCACCAGGGGGATCATGCACATGGGTGTACGCCTCCTGCCATGGATCACCTTAATGGGGGATGGGGGGCTCACAGGTTCCCAAAAGAATGAGCCCAGAAAGGAAACTCCAATAGTGTAGTATTTATTATAACAGCTGGAGTTACAATTGCAAGCAGATATAGAAATGTAGAAGCAAAAAACAGCTAGCACTTACATCCAAAATGTGGTAAGGAAGCATAAGGGTCATAAATCCTTGCACAGAGGGGTCTCCCAGACGCGTTTCGAGTACATACTCATTATCAAAGGGAGAGAGCCCTGTGGATAATGGTCATCTATTTATAGTGTATGTGATTAGGTGTGCATACACACTATTGCAGTCCTGCATCACCGTAGGCTCCCCGCGCATGCGCACTGTGAAGACGCGGCGGCCATTTTGCCGACTATAGTAACTAGAGCACGATTACAAGTCGCGCATGCGCAGTGGGTGGATTGGTCGGCCATTTTACTGTGGATACCAAGCTCACAAAGAGAACTATGATGCATAGCAGTGGGCTATGTGTCATGTGCGATGTTGATGTTCGTAAACATATTTAGGCAAAAAATACAAGTGTTGGAGATCCTTCACTAGCCCCAGGGAGTTAAATGGGGGGGGATGAAGGGGTACATAAACATGAATACTAGATGGTGGATAGTATTCATGTTTATGTACCCCTTCATCCCCCCCCCCCCCCGTTTAACTCCCTGGGGCTAGTGAAGGATCTCCAACACTTGTATTTTTTGCCTAAATATGTTTACGAACATCAACATCGCACATGACACATAGCCCACTGCTATGCATCATAGTTCTCTTTGTGAGCTTGGTATCCACAGTAAAATGGCCGACCGATCCACCCACTGCGCATGCGCGACTTGTAATCGCGCTCTAGTTACTATAGTCGGCAAAATGGCCGCCGCGTCTTCACAGTGCGCATGCGCGGGGAGCCTACGGTGATGCGGGACTGCAATAGTGTGTATGCACACCTAATCACATAACTATAAATAGATGACCATTATCCACAGGGCTCTCTCCCTTTGATAATGAGTATGTACTCGAAACGCGTCTGGGAGACCCCTCTGTGCAAGGATTTATGACCCTTATGCTTCCTTACCACATTTTGGATGTAAGTGCTAGCTGTTTTTTGCTTCTACATTTCTATATCTACTTGCAATTGTAACTCCAGCTGTTATAATAAATACACTATTGGAGTTTCCTTTCTCTCTGGGCTCATTCTTTTGGGAACCTGTGAGCCCCCCATCCCCCATTAAGGTGATCCATGGCAGGAGGCGTACACCCATGTGCATGATCCCCCTGGTGACCGAAGTCCATATTGCATGATGTACCTTATGTGGTGACCATACATTACACTGGAATGAGGATATCTGCGCTGGTCAAATGATTTCTGGTGACTCAACCCCACCTGACGACGTCACCTGTTTGCAGAGTTCCGGTTCCCAGAGTACCTTTTGGAGTAGGTCTTATTCACTCCAACGCACATTAATATGTGCTATCTGGTTAGTACATTATATACTCACTTTTCATGAACCACGGAAGTCACGTCATTTCAAATAAACCATCTAAGGAATCACGAATGCCACGTTGCACTTTTTAAGACTTTTTATTCATCTTTTTATTTTATGTCATGTTTTACTTCAGTATGAAGCACTGCATTTCTTTCTATTATTGTACTATACACCAGAGGATTCAGGTATTTCCTTTATATGCTGGCGGCTGACTTTATATCCTAATACTTTATGCTACCCTAGCGCTCGTATACCCATTGTTGTATTCCAGACATACTACCAGCACATCCTTTTGCAGGTAAAAAAAATGTACATTTATTTATTTTTTAGGAGCCCGTAGAGCATTGCACCTAAATTCAGCAGATTGCTGGTGTAAATGAACTCATAGAACACCACTTGCCATATTTTAAGTGGAAACAAGTCTTTTAATAGAAAGTTTTAAAAAAAAAGTCAAATTCTTGCTCCCAATGGCCTACTTGTGAATTTTGTGGTTACCGCATACACCTTAATCTTCCATCTTAGTTGCATTGCTCCTGTTTTGGTTCTCTGGTTTTGATAATGTCTGGTCTAGTCCAATAATTTAGACCTAAAGCCAAGATCTTTTTCCCAATGAATAGAGAAAATTGTGGATAAAACACTATAATGTTTGCCATCTGTAGCGCATTCCCTTCCTGACCTGTAGACACAAGAAGAAGCAAGAAATCTCTCCATATAGCCACCGACTACACTGTTCAACAGGTAAAAAGTTTTGGGCATAAAATTAGCTAATCTTACATAATTTTGGGGTGCTGAAAACGAAAATGACCCTAAAAAAATGTTGATTGGCTCTAGTTTCCATGATATATTCACCCATCTAATGACGTAAGCCATTCAAAATTATGATGCAACTTCAGCTGCATATTGCGCAATTGATACTGGTGACCAATAGAAAATTGCATGTATACTGAGATGATGCAATATTAGCCTTTAATTGCATCACTTCACTGCATAAAAGCTGCAGTATCTGTAGCTGATTGGAGTTCGTCTTTACATTTCGTTTTCTGCTTATATAGGCTACTCAGTAATGCCTCGAACTTGTGTGAATAAAGCAGATAATTTCTGCTATATCTGCGGTGAAATAACTTTTATCTCACAAAAAAGGAGGATAACAGGAATGATTAAGAAAGCCTACAACTTGTATTTTGGCTGCAAGATAGGAGACCAGGACAAGAGCTGGGCACCACATATATGCTGCAATTCTTGTGGGACGGCACTGGAGCAATGGTTGAATGGAAAAAAGGCATCTATGCCTTTCGCTGTGCCAATGATTTGGAGAGAGCCAACAGATCATGTTAGTAATTGTTACTTTTGTATGGTGCCTCCAATTGTAAAAGGGCTAAATAAGAAGAAAAAGTTATCTGTGCACTATCCAAATATTCCATCGGCAATACGTCCAGTTCCTCATGGAGAGGGGCTACCAATTCCTAAAGCACCAGAATCCTTCGTGGTTGAGTCAAGTGAGGAAGAACCTGAAGCGTGTAGTCACGTGCAGTTGTAAGAGATAGCCCTTTCCTCGAATACAAGAGAAAAGCCAAGAGAAGCAAAACCGACACAAACTGAAGACAAAACTAGTGAGAATCCTAAGTATTAAAATGATTCAACTTAGCTTATGGCTATAATTTTTCTTGGTAATCCTATGCAATATATTATGCCATTTAGGCTTTGTTATGTAGTCAATATCACTTGCTTTATATTTGTGGAAAGACATCTATCTATATAATTATTGTGCATTATGTAGTCATTACGCCTATAGTAGAAAACTTTCCGTTTACAGAAAAACTAGAGCCAATTGACAAATTTCATTGTTATATTTGAACTCAGAATGTGAAATTCATTAAGAAATGGATCCTTTTGTTTCCAAAACTGGCAAAAAATAAAAATTTGTTGAACAGTGCTATCAGTAGATGGGTTCCAACTAAGCAACGCATAGGGTCATAGTACTGTAGTCAACGGACATGCCACCAGCACAACAGATTGCTCCTAATGAGCATGCATTTGTCACGAGAGAAAGTATCTATCGTTTCAGCACCACCAAAGGACTTTCAGACAAAACCGATAACAGTAATGTTAAAGGGACAATGTCACCATAGGTTCACTTTTACTCAATAGGCCACCTGTAAAAGAGAATAATATACTGTGCTTGAGTAATATTGCTTCACATATACAAAGTGAATAATTGTAACATTCAGTCCCAATTCGGAACCATAAAATGCCCAGGAGTTGAATACTAATTGGTGAACTTTGTGCAAAAATGACAGGTGCTCCTCTGTGATATAAAATTCGGTATCCAAAATTATATCTATAATTGTGATATATTACCCTATTGACACTTCAAAAGTCCCACTTTCACCCTTGAAAGTTCAAAATCATAAATAATAAACCTTTCTAGTGTCAGTCAAAATATTTCAAAAAAATTCCAAACAATTATTCACCCAAGTTCTGATTCATCATCCCTGTGTATTTCCAAAATGACGTATACCTCCAAAGGAAAAAGAACTGAATAATGTATTCTCCTCAGTATAAACGTGATTAAATCAATTTAAATATAATCCACAAAAAGTTTTTTCCGTGCAAACCAAAAAAACTCGGCAAGTGGTAAACCGAAGTATGGATGTATGCAGACAGGACAGTGGGGAGCGCTGAAGAGGGAGAAGAGCACCAGATGGTGTTGCTGCAACGGCCAACTGTGAAGTCCAGAATGGCGGCGTCTGACATCATAAATTTAAACACGTTTCTGAGCATGCGCAGAGTCCGAGGTAGACTGGCGTGCTCCACCAAGATACCTCATTGATAGGAGCCTTATATAGGGAACAGAGGGGAGCGATGGGTGGGATAAAAGACAGGAACAGGGGAACATGAAGGGAAAGATTGACAAGAGAACGGGAACAGAGCGGAATAGTATGTGTAATGGTGTCATGTGGATATACACAAACTCCAAAAAAGGGGGAACATGGAAAGATGGACAAAACAATAATTCTAAAACATATGATGGAAAAAAGGGGAATAGCATGAATAAATAAAATTAGATGGAATCAACACAGATGCATATATGGAAATGATTGGTGAAACAATGTAACAAAAAAGAAAATATGGTATGGCTGGTACTACACAACATGGCATGAATTTATCACATCAGCATGGATAAAAAAAAATATATATATATATATATATCTCATTGATGTACAATATGATGCCTAAAATTAATGGTGATGGTAACTGGCACAAGGATAATAGCTGCTATATTATGGTCGCTATCTCCAGTTCCTTATTGAGGCCAGCTGGAAACAGGGTATCCAGGGCATGAATCCAGGTTTCCCTCTGACAGAGCTTCTGAAAACGCTCAGCCTTGGGAAGATCAGTGAACATAGTCTCAATGACCCGAAGTCCAATGGTGGACTTGTTATGGACCTCTGAACAATGTCTTGGAACATTGTTCATCTTTCCCTCCTTCGAATAGGCGATGCTGGGCAAATCTGGTGCGGAGGTTCCAAATGATGCAACCCACGTACAGGAGACCACATGGACATGTAAGGCAATAAACTACAAAGCTGGATGAACAATTGAAGAAATCATTTAGCTTGTAGTCTTTGCCTTTGGCACGAAAACCTTTTTGACAATACTGAAGCACAGGTTTTATATAAGGCTTTTCAATATTGGTACATGCCTGTAATGGGAGTGGAAAATAAAGGTGCTACAGTAGACTGAATAGATTTTAATTTGCTGGGGGCTATTTTGTTTAAGTTGGATGCTTTTCTATTAAGTGACTGTAGGTTTGTTGGGAATGTCTTTCAGATGGGGGTCTTCCAATTAAATGTTCCAGTGTTTAGAATGTTCTTCAGTTTCCGAAATTTACCATGAAACCTAGTAGTGAATCTGACTGTATGGTCAGACTCCATGTCCAGCCTGGTGGTGTTGGGTTTGTCTGGCAAATATGAGATGTAAGCTTGTTCTATCAGTGACATGGGGTAACCTTTTTTCTCTGGATTTATTTTTAAGAATGAAACTCTGTTCAATATAATCAGATTTTCTGGTGCAATTTTGTCGGAGTCGGCAGAATTGGCTTTTTGGTATTTTGTGTATCCATATGGGGTAGTGACAACTCTGATAATGTAAAAAGGAATTTCCCGCTGTAGGCTTGGTGTAATGTTTTGTTATCATTTTTGCCATTGTCGTGACCCATTTCTAGATCCAGAAAGGCAAGACGGTCTGGATGTTTTACATGTGTAAAAGATGGGCCAAAGGGGTTGTCATTGCAATGGGCAACAAAATGATCTATAAGGGATGGAAATACATCCCAAATGATGATATAATCTATATAGCGACCAAAGAAAATAAGATGTGCTGCAAATGGGTTGTTGTGTCAGTTGTAGAGGTTTTCCCAATAGCCCATGGCTAGATTGGCATACGAGGGCACGAAATTGGCACCCACAGGAGTCCCTTGGAGTTGGAGAAAAAATTATCCAACAAAATTGAAATAATTGTGTGCGAGGCAAAAATTGGTGGCTTCAAGTATAAAATCGGCTTGTTTTGGATTGACAAGGGGATCATGAGACAAGAAATGTTGTAGGGCCTTAAGTCCCAGATGATGAGAAATGGATGTATATAGTGAGCTAACGTCCAATGAGGTCCAACTGTATGTGGGATTTCAATCATATGGTAAGTGTATGAGATGGGCCCCATCTCTAATGTAAGACTGCAAACCTTGAGCAAGTGGCTGTAGAAAGAAATCTATACAGTGTATCCAGAAAGTATTCACAGCACTTAAGTTTTGCCACATTTTTGTTGTTACATCCTTATTCCAAAATGGATTAAATTAATTTTTTTCCTCAACATCCTACAAACAATACCACATAATGACAACGTGAAAGAAGTTAGTTTTGAAATCTTTGCAATTTATTAAATTTAAAAATGTAAAAAAAACACATGTACATAAGTATTCACAGCCTTTGCCGTGACATTCAAAATTGAGCTCTGGTGCACCCTGTTCCCACTGATCATCCTTGAGATGTTTCCACAAGTTTATTGGCGTCCACCTGTGGGAAATTCAGTTGATTGGACACGATTAGGAAAGGCATAAACCTGTCTATAGAAGGTCCCACAGTTAACAGTGTATGTCAGAACACAAACCAAGCCATGAAGTCCAAGGAATTGTCCGTAGACCTCCGAGACAGGATTGTATCAAGGCACAGATCTGGGGAAGGGTACAGAAACATTTCTGCAGCATTGAAGGTCCCAATGAGCACAGTGGTCACCATCATTCATTAATGGAAGAAATTTGGAACCACCAGGAATCTTCCTAGAGCGGGCCACCCGGCCAAAATGAGCGATCGAGGGAGACGGACCTTAACCAGAGAGGTAACCAAGCATCTGATTGGTCACTATGAAAAAACTCCAGCGTTTCTCTGTGGAGAGAGGAGAACCTTCCAGAAGAACAACCATCTCTGCAGCACTCCACCAATCAGGCTTGTATGGTAGAGTGGCCAGAGGGAAGCCACTCCTCAGTAAAAAGCAAATGGCAGCCCTTCATATTGCACATTGTGATTTCCCCTGCTGCCTTGTACATTCTGTAGCAATGTGGGGAAGCAAATATTCTACATACCCAGAAGTGTAGAATACATGCAGAGGCTAGGGAGTGAAGCAGCAGGGGCTTTACCTCCTCTTTTACAGGTGTCCTATTAAGGCTAGGTTCACATCTATGCAGTTGTGGTTGAGTTTTTCTTGCACGTTTATGTTTAACACTTTTTTTTTATGCAGTGTTTTTTTTTGTTGGTTTTTTTTTGGCTAATAGGAAAGTATGACAGTTCTGTTAATGTAGTGTGAATTTGATGCGACTTTACACTCTCTGGCACTCAAGTTTACACAGAGGTGTGCATTTATTCCTTGGGTCTCTGCAAGAATGCAAAGACAACAATTGTTTTCTATGTGCCCCGTTCACACTACAACACTGCTGTCACTTTATTTTTATTTTTTTTTCTGCTCAGAAATATGGAATATAAATTCTCTGAAAGGGCAAAAAAAAAGTTTTCTATGTGCCCTGTTCACACCACAATGTTGAAATTACATGGTGTTTTTTTTTTGGGTGGGGGGGGGGGGGGCAGATAAATTCAGCACAATACCAGTGTTGTGGTGTGGACAGGGTACATAGAGATCAATTAGTTTCTTTCTGTCCTCCCAGAAACAGATGCAGAAAACTCGCATCTCTGCACATGGAGTGAAACAATCCCCATAGTGACTAAAAGGCACAAACTGTTGGTTTGAGCACATTGGGTACTTTCTACTATAACAAAACAGTAGAAGCTGGCAACATTATTTTTTATAAACTTCTTCAAAGGACATAACTCTCCTCTACCATTATGGAACAAATATTCTTAGTGAAAGAGTTACCCTTGATGCATGTTCTGTTGCCAACTCAATATTTTGCATTTTCCCTCACTTTCGGTTCCAGGGACAATAGTAACCAGTGAATGGTTACACAGCCAAAAAAAAAAAATATAAAATAAATGGCCAGCACATCAAAGGATATATCCTTTCAGAATTTTAACTGACATTTCAGAGGGCTGTTTTTAGTGCCCCCCCCTTCCCCAAATGTCACCACTATGCTACCCCAGATTTGCACCTACCATCCTTTGATTGCTAGGACATTGGAATAGCAACCGAAATGATGCTGTGGCCTAGAAACTGCAACTGTGCATTATTGGTTTTATATATACAGAAATGCAGCGGGAGAACAGATATTGAAAGTGGAAAATATATATAGATATAAAAATATTTATAAAAATTAAATATTTTTTATTTTTTTTTATAGATATATAGATCTCTCTCTATATATATATATCTATATATATATATCTATATATATATATATGGGCAAAAAAGTATTTAGTCAGCCACCAATTGTGCAAAAGATGAGAGAGGCCTGTAATTGGCATCATTGGTAGACCTCAACTATGAGAGACAAAATGAGGAAAAAAATCCAGACAATCACATTGGCTGATTTGGAAAGAATTTATTTGCAAATTATGGTGGAAAATAAGTATTTGGTCACCTACAAACAAGCAAGATTTCTGGCTCTCACAGACCTGTACCTTCTTCTTTAAGAGGCTCCTCTGTCCTGCACTCATTACCTGTATCAATGGCACCTGTTTGAACTTGTTATCAGTATAAAAGACACCTGTCCACAACCTCAAACAGTCACACTCCAAACTCCACTATGGTGAAGACCAAAGAGCTGTCGAAGGACACCAGAAACAAAATTGTAGACCTGCACCAGGCTGGGAAGACTGAATCTGCAATAGGCAAGCAGCTTGCTGTGAACAAATCAACTGTGGGAGCAATAATTAGAAAATGGAAGACATACAAGACCACTGATAATCTCCCTCGATCTGGGGCTCCACGCAAGATCTCACCCCGTGGGGTCAAAATGATCACAAGAATGGTGAGCAAAAATCCCAGGACCACACGGGGGGGACCTAGTGAATGACCTGCAGAGAGCTGGGACCAACGTAACAAAGGCTACCATCAGTAACACACTACGCCGCCAGGGACTCAGATCCTGCAGTGCCAGACGTGTCCCCCTGCTTAAGCCAGTACATGTCCGGGCCCGTCTGAAGTTTGCTAGAGAGCATTTGGATGATCCAGAAGAGGATTGGGAGAATGTCATATGGTCAGATGAAACCAAAATAGAACTGTTTGGTAGAAACACAACTCATCGTGTTTGGAGGAGAGAGAATGCTGAGTTGCATCCAAAGAACACCATACCTACTGTGAAGCATGGGGGTGGCAACATCATGCTTTGGGGCTGTTTCTCCGCAAAGGGACCAGGATGACTGATCCATGTACAGGACAGAATGAATGGGGCCATGTATTGTGAGATTTTGAGTGCAAACCTCCTTCCATCAGCAAGGGCATTGAAGATGAAACGTGGCTGGGTCTTCCAACATGACAATGATCCCAAACATACCGCCCGGGCAACGAAGGGGTGGCTTCGTAAGAAGCATTTCAAGGTCCTGGAGTGGCCTAGCCAATCTCCAGATCTCAACCCCATAGAAAACCTTTGGAGGGAGTTGTGAAGACTTACAGGAAACATTTGACCTCTGTCATTGCCAACAAAGGATATATAACAAAGTATTGAGATGAACTTTTGATATTGACCAAATACTTATTTTCCACCATAATTTGCAAATCAGCCAATGTGATTGTCTGGATTTTTTTTCTCATTTTGTCTCTCATAGTTGAGGTCTACCTATGATGCCAATTACAGGCCTCTCTCATCTTTTTAAGTGGGAGAACTTGCACAATTGGTGGCTGACTAAATACTTTTTTGCCCCATTGTATATATGTGTGTGTGTATATGTGTGTGTGTATATATATATATATATATATATTTTCCACTTTCAATATCTGTTCTCAGCGCTTCATTTCTGTAAATATTTATTTAAAGGGTCTGAGGTTTCACCTTAATGCTAGCGGCTTGTTTTACCTAGCGCTCGTGTTCTTTATCTTTTTATCATTGTGCATTATTGGTTGCTTGGATGCACTGAACCGTTGGTTGCCAGGATGCTGGCACAGCAACCGATGGTATTGAGGCCTAGCAGCCAGTGTCCTAGCAACCAGATCAGTAACTCTACCCTGCAAATACAGGGAAAGGTTACTGAACTGCAGTGAGGATGGAGTGTCCAGTATGGATCTTCCAGCTTCAATGTTGGTCACTCCACTGTGTGCTGTCTGAGGTGGTCACCTTACTTTGCCTCATTGGTGGCACACCCCTGTGTCTATTTAGCAGTCAATGTTGTGTGACTGGAGTTCAGCTTTATTAGGCATTACCTAAGTTCAGGTTAAATTCACAACACAAAAACAGATTCTGTCCTGTGTGAATGCTCTGGTAAAAACTGATATGGCTTCTCTCCCATGTGACTCTTTTGATGTCTAGTAAGATTTCCCTTTTCAGTGAAACACTTGTCACAATCTGAACATCGAAATGGTTTCTCTCCAGTGTGAACCCTCTGGTGTTTGATCAGATCCGACTTGGCTATAAAACATTTATCACACACAGGGCACAGGAACGGTTTCTCTCCTGTGTGAATCATCTGGTGTTTGGCAAGATTAGCTTTTTCTGTGAAGCACTTGTCACATTCTGAACATCTAAATGGCTTCTGTCCTTTGTGAGTCCTCTGGTGTTTGGTCAGATTTGATTTGAACCTAAAACGTTTATCACATTCAGGGCATACATACGGCTTCTCTTCTGTGTGAATCTTCTGGTGTATGGTAAGATGCGACTTTTCTTTAAAGCTCTTGTTACATTCCAAACATTTATATGGTCTCTCCCCTGTGTGAATCCTCTGGTGTTGAGTAAGATTACCCTTTTCTGCAAAGGATTTGTCACATTCTGAGCATTTAAATGGCTTCTCTCCTGTATGAATTCTCAAGTGACCAATAAGAATTTGCTTTTTTGCGAAACACTTGCCACATATCACACATCTATACGGGTTTATTCCTGTGTGAGCCCTTTGATGTTGGGTGAGCTCTGATTTGGACCTAAAATATTTATCACACTCAGAGCATAGATATGGCTTCTCACCGGTGTGAATCATCAGATGATTAGTTAGACTTCCTTTCTCTGGGAAGCATTTGTCACATTCTGGACATCTAAAAAGCTTCTCCCCTGTGTGGATCTTCTGGTGTTTCCGAAGACCTGATTTATCAGTGAAGCACTTTTCACATTCTAAACATTTAAATGGTTTCTCTCCTGTGTGATTCCTCTGACGAATAATTAAATGTTCCATAATTCTAAAGGACTGGTCACACTCCATGGAAGGAAATGGCTTTACGCTTGTGGAACTCATCATTCTGTGATAATCGGCTCCACTGGAAAATCCTTTTCACAATTCAGTTTATTCATCCACCTGTAGGGAACATAAAAGAATCATAGACTGTTGACTGCGTCAAAGTCAAAGTGGGGATTTAAAAAATGCCATTCTAAATGGGAAATTACAATTCTTCTAGACGGATTAGTGTTTGTTTTACCACAACGAAGTGAAATGTGAGTTTAAAGGCTGGTTCACGCAGGAACGGACAACTGCCAGAGCACAAAGTGCCCCCCCCCCCCCCCGTGCTCGCAGGTAGTGTTGAACGCATACGTAGGCCACGCCCACATAGGCCACGCCCACATATGTAAATGGTGGTCAACCCACACACGGGAGGTATCACCACGTACACAAGAGCAATCATTCTCGCACTAGACCTCCTCTGTAACTTTACACTGCTAACCTGCAGACATTTTTAAAGCATCACCCATGGAGATTAAGTACTGCAGTTTCACGCCATTCCACTAGCGGGCGCAATTTTAAAGCATGACAGGTTGGGTATCTATTTACTTGCCGTAACATCCTCTTACATAGTTTACAAAACAATTGGGGTATATATTGTTTTGTTTTTTTTTTAATCAAAGTGTATTTTTTTCCAAAAAATATATTCATTTTTAAAAACTGCGCATTTCGGTTATCGGCCAAGTGCATTTTGAATTTTCGGGTTTGGCATCCGAATTTTCATTTTGGTGCACCACTAAAAGTAATACTAAAGGATAATTTTTTCTCTTTCAAATAAGAGGTTATATTTATTTGCCCTGTGCAATAATATTGCAAAGAGCATCCAATTCCCCCTTCTGGCAGTCCCCTCCTCCCTCCACTTGGTACCTCCTTAGCAAGCCAGGTGCTATGAAGACACATCTGTGTGTTTGATCCAGGCAGTGTGCATCCTTAGACACACACAGTGTTGGTAAGCCACACCCCCATTGTCTTCTCACAGGAGTCTGACAACAGCAGGAGCCTTCATCCCTTGCAGATTCTCACTTCTTAACTGGTCATATGGTGTCACAGGTCAGGAAGTGAGAGGGAAATCTCTAACTGAGCCACAAATCACCGGGATTAACACTCTACCCTAATCCATTCTAAAGTAGTAAAAAAAAAAAGTTTGGGCTACAGAAACACTTTAAATTCCTTTCAGCTTGGGGTTCCTCCTGGCATTGGCTTTATTTGCGTGAGCAGAGCAGAGCAGCCCTACATGCGACAATAGTAGCAAAAAAACTAAAGCCGGGCTCGACAAATCCCAGGCGCCAGGTCGCCATAGTGACTAGAATTGCATCCTGGCGCCTGGGCTTTTGTAAACCCATTCACTGTTCTGTCCCAGGTGTAGAAAAAGGTAGTTCAATCAGTCTGGATTCTCCCACGCTGATCGTGTTCCCTTGCAACCATGCTGTCCGAGGATGGCTCCCATGTGACAGCCCACACGTTATTCAGACCAATGAGGAGCAGTGTCCCAGGGCAGGCAGATGAACTCTATGGTTTTTTCTGTGTCCGTGTTGTGACAGGCCGAGCCTCCTTTGAAAGTTTACAGTGAGGTGGAGGAGGGGAGACAAGTCCTCTCAGCCAAGTCTGAACTCTTCTGGTCCCTTGTGTGTTACGTCTGCTGGAAGGGCAGAGTTCCTGCTGTGAGCCGGTCAGGCCTAGGAGGACACCCATGTGGAAAAGTCATTGTGGGACAAGGCAGGTGGATATGTTTTGCTACCCACAAGCTGCAATTCGCGATGCACTCAGCATAATGGGTTTCTCCCTGTAACAGGTGTTTATCGTCATTCTTTCCGGCCAGCCTGTAACCCCTACATCGGTTGTTATTGGCTGGCCGCTCTGCTGTAAGTAAGTCAGAGAGCGCTGACAACACACACTATGCTAAAAAAAAAAACTGGAGCCTAACTTTTTTAGATGACTCCTAGATTCAAAGCAAATTTGTCAAGCCCTGAGCTAAAGTATCTTCATTGGTGCTTAGAGCAGTTTTTAGCCACACGTTTCATTTGCTACATTTGGGGTGTCATTAACCACTTCAAGTCCGAATACTTTTACCCCCTTCCTGTCCAGGCCAATTTTCAGCGCTGTCGCACTTTGAATGGCAATTGCACGGTCATGCAACACTGTACCCATATGAATTCTTTAGCATTTTTTTGAGACAGATAAAACTTTATTTTGGTGGTATTTATTCACCGCTGGGATTTTTATTTTTTTTTGCTATATAAATGAAAACGTCCAAACATTTTTTTAAATGTTTATAAAATTTTGCAAATAAATAATCTTTCTTCATAAACCTTGCCCAAAATTTATTCAGTTATCTTTTTAGTAAAAAAAAATATCCCAAATTGGTTTATAACCAAAAATTATAATCTAAAAAACTTTTTTTTAATATATATATATTTATATATATAGATATAGATATATATATATAAATTATTTTTTTTTTTTTTTTTACGGTCACCCTAGCAGTACAGTGGTACACCATGGTGACACTGTACTACTTGTGGGGGGTGATGAAGATTAATTTTGTTTTTTTTTTTTACACCGATTGCTTTTACACCCATAAAGGCTGCAAAAGCAATCATTTCTCCTCTCTGGCTGCATTCTTGCAGCCATTGAGAAATACTGTGAGAGCTGTGATTGGTCACAGCTTGTCACATGGTACAAGGCTGTTGTGAATAGCCCTGTACCATGTGACCTCTATGATCATTCACAGATTTCACACGTAGTAAACAATGATGTCAGAAGTGACCACTTGCTTACACCTATTCATGTGATCGGGACCTCACACAGAGGTCCCGTACAGCGGGCACCACATTGGGGTCCCGGGCGCTTCCAGGGAGCACGCACAATCCAAAATGGCGGGCGCCATTTATGAAAGGCAACCCGCCCCTGCACTGCCACCATCCGGCCGTTTATATACAGCGGCCGGACGGGAAGTGGTTAACAATGAATGGCACTGGAATTGTGACAAGCTTTTTTGGTGTGTTTAGTGAGCCAGGGATGAACTCAGGAGTGCAAAATTTTAAAACAAAAATAAAAAACTCATTTTTTTGTTTAAAAATGTTCGGTCCTTTTTGTTCTATAGCAAAAATAAAAAACTCAGTGGTGATTAACCACTTCCCGTCTGGCCCATGTATATAAACGGCCGGACGGGGGCAGTGCAGGAGCGGGATTTGGGTCTGTGCGTGCTCCCTGGGAGTGCGCGGCACCGCGATCCAGTGCTCACTGTCCTCTGGACAAAGCGGAACACCTATCACTGTACAGGACCTCTGTGTGATGTCCCAATCATGTATCACTGATTGGCCAATTAGTGATCACATGAATAGTAGTAAGCAAGATGTCACTTCTGACATCATTGCTTACTACGTGTGAAAATCTGTGAATGATCACAGAGATCACATGGTACAAGGCTATTCACAACAGCCTTGTCCATGTGACAAGCTGTGACCAATCACAGCTCTCACAGTATTTCTCAATGACTGCAGGAAAGCAGCCAGAGAGGAGAAATTGATTTTACAGCCTTTATGGGTGTAAAAGCAATCAGTGTAAAAAAATAAAAATCAACCCCCACAAGTAGTACAGTGTCACTATGGTGAAAACTGTACTGCTAGGGTGATAGTATGTTAAAAAAAAAAATATAAAAAATAAAAGTAAAAAAAAAGTTTTTGAAAAATTATAATTTTGGTTATAAACTAATTTGGGTTTTTTTTTTTTTTTTACTAAAAAGATAACAGAATAAATTTTGGCCA